>NW_027179918.1:0-37312 GCF_036669925.1 Montipora capricornis | reverse complement strand
GCATTGGTAAAATGGAGAGAGTTAATTGTTCCCGTTCAAAAATTCCTTTCAACATCCGGGACTCGAGTAAACAAAGCTTTTCCTCGATTCGATTCCATGGAATGTCATTTGCTAAAGCTTGAATTGTGACGACAAGTTTTACAAGCGCGCGTGCTAATTAGCTCAATGCCCACAGAAAACCAAAGTAAAACAAGTCATATAACGACAAAATGTAGAGTCAAATAGAAGTCTACAACACGAGATATTCCCAAGCGGTCTCCCGTCGAAGTACTACTCTCGCCCTACAGGATTTGACTACGGGGATCGGACGAGACCCGGTGTTTTGCCTGTGGTATGGTCGTAGACGGAAGAAAGCCCGTTCTTGTTGTGTGTTTTGAGCGGGCAAGTTGAACTGAGCAAATAACTGTTTCCTCTGTGATGGTTCTTTAACCCTTCACCGGCAATGGCATTGGTAAAATGCAGAGAGTTAATGTTTCCCGTTCAAAAATTCCTTTCAACATCCGGGACTCGAGTAAACAAAGCTTTTCCTCGATTCGATTCCATGGAATTTCATTTGCTAAAGCTTGAATTGTGACGACAAGTTTTACAAGCGCGCGTGCTAATTAGCTCAATGCCCACAGAAAACCAAAGTAAAACAAGTCATATAACGACAAAATGTAGAGTCAAATAGAAGTCTACAACACGAGATATTCCCAAGCGGTCTCCCGTCGAAGTACTACTCTCGCCCTACAGGATTGGACTACGGGGATCGGACGAGACCCGGTTTTTTGCCTGTGGTATGGTCGTAGACGGAAGAAAGCCCGTTCTTGTTGTGTGTTTTGAGCGGGCAAGTTGAACTGAGCAAAAAACTGTTTCCTCTGTGATGGTTCTTTAACCCTTCACCGGCAATGGCATTGGTAAAATGCAGAGAGTTAATGTTTTCCCGTTCAAAAATTCCTTTCAACATCCGGGACTCGAGTAAACAAAGCTTTTCCTCGATTCGATTCCATGGAATGTCATTTGCTAAAGCTTGAATTGTGACGACAAGTTTTACAAGCGCGCGTGCTAATTAGCTCAATGCCCACAGAAAACCAAAGTAAAACAAGTCATATAACGACAAAATGTAGAGTCAAATAGAAGTCTACAACACGAGATATTCCCAAGCGGTCTCCCGTCGAAGTACTACTCTCGCCCTACAGGATTTGACTACGGGGATCGGACGAGACCCGGTTTTTTGCCTGTGGTATGGTCGTAGACGGAAGAAAGCCCGTTCTTGTTGTGTGTTTTGAGCGGGCAAGTTGAACTGAGCAAATAACTGTTTCCTCTGTGATGGTTCTTTAACCCTTCACCGGCAATGGCATTGGTAAAATGCAGAGAGTTAATGTTTCCCGTTCAAAAATTCCTTTCAACATCCGGGACTCGAGTAAACAAAGCTTTTCCTCGATTCGATTCCATGGAATGTCATTTGCTAAAGCTTGAATTGTGACGACAAGTTTTACAAGCGCGCGTGCTAATTAGCTCAATGCCCACAGAAAACCAAAGTAAAACAAGTCATATAACGACAAAATGTAGAGTCAAATAGAAGTCTACAACACGAGATATTCCCAAGCGGTCTCCCGTCGAAGTACTACTCTCGCCCTACAGGATTTGACTACGGGGATCGGACGAGACCCGGTTTTTTGCCTGTGGTATGGTCGTAGACGGAAGAAAGCCCGTTCTTGTTGTGTGTTTTGAGCGGGCAAGTTGAACTGAGCAAATAACTGTTTCCTCTGTGATGGTTCTTTAACCCTTCACCGGCAATGGCATTGGTAAAATGCAGAGAGTTAATGTTTCCCGTTCAAAAATTCCTTTCAACATCCGGGACTCGAGTAAACAAAGCTTTTCCTCGATTCGATTCCATGGAATGTCATTTGCTAAAGCTTGAATTGTGACGACAAGTTTTACAAGCGCGCGTGCTAATTAGCTCAATGCCCACAGAAAACCAAAGTAAAACAAGTCATATAACGACAAAATGTAGAGTCAAATAGAAGTCTACAACACGAGATATTCCCAAGCGGTCTCCCGTCGAAGTACTACTCTCGCCCTACAGGATTTGACTACGGGGATCGGACGAGACCCGGTTTTTTGCCTGTGGTATGGTCGTAGACGGAAGAAAGCCCGTTCTTGTTGTGTGTTTTGAGCGGGCAAGTTGAACTGAGCAAATAACTGTTTCCTCTGTGATGGTTCTTTAACCCTTCACCGGCAATGGCATTGGTAAAATGCAGAGAGTTAATGTTTCCCGTTCAAAAATTCCTTTCAACATCCGGGACTCGAGTAAACAAAGCTTTTCCTCGATTCGATTCCATGGAATGTCATTTGCTAAAGCTTGAATTGTGACGACAAGTTTTACAAGCGCGCGTGCTAATTAGCTCAATGCCCACAGAAAACCAAAGTAAAACAAGTCATATAACGACAAAATGTAGAGTCAAATAGAAGTCTACAACACGAGATATTCCCAAGCGGTCTCCCGTCGAAGTACTACTCTCGCCCTACAGGATTTGACTACGGGGATCGGACGAGACCCGGTTTTTTGCCTGTGGTATGGTCGTAGACGGAAGAAAGCCCGTTCTTGTTGTGTGTTTTGAGCGGGCAAGTTGAACTGAGCAAATAACTGTTTCCTCTGTGATGGTTCTTTAACCCTTCACCGGCAATGGCATTGGTAAAATGCAGAGAGTTAATGTTTCCCGTTCAAAAATTCCTTTCAACATCCGGGACTCGAGTAAACAAAGCTTTTCCTCGGATCGATTCCATGGAATGTCATTTGCTAAAGCTTGAATTGTGACGACAAGTTTTACAAGCGCGCGTGCTAATTAGCTCAATGCCCACAGAAAACCAAAGTAAAACAAGTCATATAACGACAAAATGTAGAGTCAAATAGAAGTCTACAACACGAGATATTCCCAAGCGGTCTCCCGTCGAAGTACTACTCTCGCCCTACAGGATTTGACTACGGGGATCGGACGAGACCCGGTTTTTTGCCTGTGGTATGGTCGTAGACGGAAGAAAGCCCGTTCTTGTTGTGTGTTTTGAGCGGGCAAGTTGAACTGAGCAAATAACTGTTTCCTCTGTGATGGTTCTTTAACCCTTCACCGGCAATGGCATTGGTAAAATGCAGAGAGTTAATGTTTCCCGTTCAAAAATTCCTTTCAACATCCGGGACTCGAGTAAACAAAGCTTTTCCTCGATTCGATTCCATGGAATGTCATTTGCTAAAGCTTGAATTGTGACGACAAGTTTTACAAGCGCGCGTGCTAATTAGCTCAATGCCCACAGAAAACCAAAGTAAAACAAGTCATATAACGACAAAATGTAGAGTCAAATAGAAGTCTACAACACGAGATATTCCCAAGCGGTCTCCCGTCGAAGTACTACTCTCGCCCTACAGGATTTGACTACGGGGATCGGACGAGACCCGGTTTTTTGCCTGTGGTATGGTCGTAGACGGAAGAAAGCCCGTTCTTGTTGTGTGTTTTGAGCGGGCAAGTTGAACTGAGCAAATAACTGTTTCCTCTGTGATGGTTCTTTAACCCTTCACCGGCAATGGCATTGGTAAAATGCAGAGAGTTAATGTTTTCCGTTCAAAAATTCCTTTCAAAATCTGGGACTCGAGTAAACAAAGCTTTTACTCGATTCGATGAAATGGAATGTCATTTGCTGAAGCTTGAATTGTGAAGAAAAGTTTTACAAGCGCGCGTGCTAATTAGGCTCAATGCCCACAGAAAACCAAAGTAAAACAAGTCATATAACGACAAAATGTAGAGTCAAATAGAAGTCTACAACACGAGATATTCCCAAGCGGTCTCCCGTCGAAGTACTACTCTCGCCCTACAGGATTTGACTACGGGGATCGGACGAGACCCGGTTTTTTGCCTGTGGTATGGTCGTAGACGGAAGAAAGCCCGTTCTTGTTGTGTGTTTTGAGCGGGCAAGTTGAACTGAGCAAATAAACTGTTTCCTCTGTGAGGGTTCTTTAACCCTTCACCGGCAATGGCATTGGTAAAATGCAGAGAGTTAATGTTTCCCGTTCAAAAATTCCTTTCAACATCCGGGACTCGAGTAAACAAAGCTTTTCCTCGATTCGATTCCATGGAATGTCATTTGCTAAAGCTTGAATTGGGACGACAAGTTTTACAAGCGCGCGTGCTAATTAGCTCAATGCCCACAGAAAACCAAAGTAAAACAAGTCATATAACGACAAAATGTAGAGTCAAATAGAAGTCTACAACACGAGATATTCCCAATCTGTCTCCCGTCGAAGTACTACTCTCGCCCTACAGTATTTGACTACGGGGATCGGACGAGACCCGGTTTTTTTCCTGTGGTATGGTCGTAGACGGAAGAAAGCCGTTCTTGTTGTGTGTTTTGAGCGGGCAAGTTGAACTGAGCAAAATAACTGTTACCTCTGTGATGGTTCTTTAACCCTTCACCGGCAATGGCATTGGTAAAATGCAGAGAGTTAATGTTTCCCGTTCAAAAATTCCTTTCAACATCCGGGACTCGAGTAAACAAAGCTTTTCCTCGATTCGATTCCATGGAATGTCATTTGCTAAGCTTGAATTGTGACGACAAGTTTTACAAGCGCGCGTGCTAATTAGCTCAATGCCCACAAAAAACCAAAGTAAAACAAGTCATAAACGACAAAATGTAGAGTCAAATAGAAGTCTACAACACGAGATATTCCCAAGCGGTCTCCCGTCGAAGTACTACTCTCGCCCTACAGGGATTTGACTACGGGGATCGGACGAGACCCGGTTTTTTGCCTGTGGTATGGTCGTAGACGGAAGGAAAGCCCGTTCTTGTTGGGTGTTTTGAGCGCGGGACAAGTTGAACTGAGCAAGTAACTGTTTACTCTGTGTGATGGAGCTGTAACCCTTCACCCGGCACATAGGGCCAGTGGTGAAGAGCAGAGAGTTAATGGTGTGTCGCTGGTTGAAGATAAAGTTAGCCTTAAACAGCCGCGGGTACTCGACCTCGGTAAACAAAGCTAGTGTTCTCACGATTCGCATTCCATGGAATGTCATTTGCTAAAGCTGTGAATGGGGACGACAAGTTGTTACAAGCAGCGCGTGCTAATTAGCTCACAATGCCCACAAGAAACCAAGGTAAAACAAGCGCAGTATAAACGACAACAATGCCTAGACGTCAAGATAGAAGTCTACAACACGCAGATATTCCCAAGCGGTCTCCCGTCGAAGGACTACTCTCGCCGCTACAGGATTTGACTAGCGGGGATCGGATACGCGGACCCGGTTTGTTGCCGGTGGTATGGTCGTAGACAGGAAGAAAGCCCGTTCTTGTTGTGTGTTTTGCGCGGGCACGGTTGAACTGAGCAAATAACGGTTTCCTCTGTGATGGTTCTTTAAACATTCAACGGCAATGGCATCTGGGTCAAACACTGCAGAGAGTTAATGTTTCCCGTTCAAGGACTCCTTTCACCATCCGGGACTCGAGTAAACAAAGCTTTTCCTCGATTCGATTCCATGGAATGTCATTTGCTAAAGCTTGAATTGTGACGACAAGTTTTACAAGCGCGCGTGCTAATTAGCTCAATGCCCACAGAAAACCAAAGTAAAACAAGTCATATAACGACAAAATGTAGAGTCAAATAGAAGTCTACAACACGAGATATTCCCAAGCGGTCTCCCGTCGAAGTACTACTCTCGCCCTACAGGATTTGACTACGGGGATCGGACGAGACCCGGTTTTTTGCCTGTGGTATGGTCGTAGACGGAAGAAAGCCCGTTCTTGTTGTGTGTTTTGAGCGGGCAAGTTGAACTGAGCAAATAACTGTTTCCTCTGTGATGGTTCTTTAACCCTTCACCGGCAATGGCATTGGTAAAATGCAGAGAGTTAATGTTTCCCGTTCAAAAATTCCTTTCAACATCCGGGACTCGAGTAAACAAAGCTTTTCCTCGATTCGATTCCATGGAATGTCATTTGCTAAAGCTTGAATTGTGACGACAAGTTTTACAAGCGCGCGTGCTAATTAGCTCAATGCCCACAGAAAACCAAAGTAAAACAAGTCATATAACGACAAAATGTAGAGTCAAATAGAAGTCTACAACACGAGATATTCCCAAGCGGTCTCCCGTCGAAGTACTACTCTCGCCCTACAGGATTTGACTACGGGGATCGGACGAGACCCGGTTTTTTGCCTGTGGTATGGTCGTAGACGGAAGAAAGCCCGTTCTTGTTGTGTGTTTTGAGCGGGCAAGTTGAACTGAGCAAATAACTGTTTCCTCTGTGATGGTTCTTTAACCCTTCACCGGCAATGGCATTGGTAAAATGCAGAGAGTTAATGTTTCCCGTTCAAAAATTCCTTTCAACATCCGGGACTCGAGTAAACAAAGCTTTTCCTCGATTCGATTCCATGGAATGTCATTTGCTAAAGCTTGAATTGTGACGACAAGTTTTACAAGCGCGCGTGCTAATTAGCTCAATGCCCACAGAAAACCAAAGTAAAACAAGTCATATAACGACAAAATGTAGAGTCAAATAGAAGTCTACAACACGAGATATTCCCAAGCGGTCTCCCGTCGAAGTACTACTCTCGCCCTACAGGATTTGACTACGGGGATCGGACGAGACCCGGTTTTTTGCCTGTGGTATGGTCGTAGACGGAAGAAAGCCCGTTCTTGTTGTGTGTTTTGAGCGGGCAAGTTGAACTGAGCAAATAACTGTTTCCTCTGTGATGGTTCTTTAACCCTTCACCGGCAATGGCATTGGTAAAATGCAGAGAGTTAATGTTTCCCGTTCAAAAATTCCTTTCAACATCCGGGACTCGAGTAAACAAAGCTTTTCCTCGATTCGATTCCATGGAATGTCATTTGCTAAAGCTTGAATTGTGACGACAAGTTTTACAAGCGCGCGTGCTAATTAGCTCAATGCCCACAGAAAACCAAAGTAAAACAAGTCATATAACGACAAAATGTAGAGTCAAATAGAAGTCTACAACACGAGATATTCCCAAGCGGTCTCCCGTCGAAGTACTACTCTCGCCCTACAGGATTTGACTACGGGGATCGGACGAGACCCGGTTTTTTGCCTGTGGTATGGTCGTAGACGGAAGAAAGCCCGTTCTTGTTGTGTGTTTTGAGCGGGCAAGTTGAACTGAGCAAATAACTGTTTCCTCTGTGATGGTTCTTTAACCCTTCACCGGCAATGGCATTGGTAAAATGCAGAGAGTTAATGTTTCCCGTTCAAAAATTCCTTTCAACATCCGGGACTCGAGTAAACAAAGCTTTTCCTCGATTCGATTCCATGGAATGTCATTTGCTAAAGCTTGAATTGTGACGACAAGTTTTACAAGCGCGCGTGCTAATTAGCTCAATGCCCACAGAAAACCAAAGTAAAACAAGTCATATAACGACAAAATGTAGAGTCAAATAGAAGTCTACAACACGAGATATTCCCAAGCGGTCTCCCGTCGAAGTACTACTCTCGCCCTACAGGATTTGACTACGGGGATCGGACGAGACCCGGTTTTTTGCCTGTGGTATGGTCGTAGACGGAAGAAAGCCCGTTCTTGTTGTGTGTTTTGAGCGGGCAAGTTGAACTGAGCAAATAACTGTTTCCTCTGTGATGGTTCTTTAACCCTTCACCGGCAATGGCATTGGTAAAATGCAGAGAGTTAATGTTTCCCGTTCAAAAATTCCTTTCAACATCCGGGACTCGAGTAAACAAAGCTTTTCCTCGATTCGATTCCATGGAATGTCATTTGCTAAAGCTTGAATTGTGACGACAAGTTTTACAAGCGCGCGTGCTAATTAGCTCAATGCCCACAGAAAACCAAAGTAAAACAAGTCATATAACGACAAAATGTAGAGTCAAATAGAAGTCTACAACACGAGATATTCCCAAGCGGTCTCCCGTCGAAGTACTACTCTCGCCCTACAGGATTTGACTACGGGGATCGGACGAGACCCGGTTTTTTGCCTGTGGTATGGTCGTAGACGGAAGAAAGCCCGTTCTTGTTGTGTGTTTTGAGCGGGCAAGTTGAACTGAGCAAATAACTGTTTCCTCTGTGATGGTTCTTTAACCCTTCACCGGCAATGGCATTGGTAAAATGCAGAGAGTTAATGTTTCCCGTTCAAAAATTCCTTTCAACATCCGGGACTCGAGTAAACAAAGCTTTTCCTCGATTCGATTCCATGGAATGTCATTTGCTAAAGCTTGAATTGTGACGACAAGTTTTACAAGCGCGCGTGCTAATTAGCTCAATGCCCACAGAAAACCAAAGTAAAACAAGTCATATAACGACAAAATGTAGAGTCAAATAGAAGTCTACAACACGAGATATTCCCAAGCGGTCTCCCGTCGAAGTACTACTCTCGCCCTACAGGATTTGACTACGGGGATCGGACGAGACCCGGTTTTTTGCCTGTGGTATGGTCGTAGACGGAAGAAAGCCCGTTCTTGTTGTGTGTTTTGAGCGGGCAAGTTGAACTGAGCAAATAACTGTTTCCTCTGTGATGGTTCTTTAACCCTTCACCGGCAATGGCATTGGTAAAATGCAGAGAGTTAATGTTTCCCGTTCAAAAATTCCTTTCAACATCCGGGACTCGAGTAAACAAAGCTTTTCCTCGATTCGATTCCATGGAATGTCATTTGCTAAAGCTTGAATTGTGACGACAAGTTTTACAAGCGCGCGTGCTAATTAGCTCAATGCCCACAGAAAACCAAAGTAAAACAAGTCATATAACGACAAAATGTAGAGTCAAATAGAAGTCTACAACACGAGATATTCCCAAGCGGTCTCCCGTCGAAGTACTACTCTCGCCCTACAGGATTTGACTACGGGGATCGGACGAGACCCGGTTTTTTGCCTGTGGTATGGTCGTAGACGGAAGAAAGCCCGTTCTTGTTGTGTGTTTTGAGCGGGCAAGTTGAACTGAGCAAATAACTGTTTCCTCTGTGATGGTTCTTTAACCCTTCACCGGCAATGGCATTGGTAAAATGCAGAGAGTTAATGTTTCCCGTTCAAAAATTCCTTTCAACATCCGGGACTCGAGTAAACAAAGCTTTTCCTCGATTCGATTCCATGGAATGTCATTTGCTAAAGCTTGAATTGTGACGACAAGTTTTACAAGCGCGCGTGCTAATTAGCTCAATGCCCACAGAAAACCAAAGTAAAACAAGTCATATAACGACAAAATGTAGAGTCAAATAGAAGTCTACAACACGAGATATTCCCAAGCGGTCTCCCGTCGAAGTACTACTCTCGCCCTACAGGATTTGACTACGGGGATCGGACGAGACCCGGTTTTTTGCCTGTGGTATGGTCGTAGACGGAAGAAAGCCCGTTCTTGTTGTGTGTTTTGAGCGGGCAAGTTGAACTGAGCAAATAACTGTTTCCTCTGTGATGGTTCTTTAACCCTTCACCGGCAATGGCATTGGTAAAATGCAGAGAGTTAATGTTTCCCGTTCAAAAATTCCTTTCAACATCCGGGACTCGAGTAAACAAAGCTTTTCCTCGATTCGATTCCATGGAATGTCATTTGCTAAAGCTTGAATTGTGACGACAAGTTTTACAAGCGCGCGTGCTAATTAGCTCAATGCCCACAGAAAACCAAAGTAAAACAAGTCATATAACGACAAAATGTAGAGTCAAATAGAAGTCTACAACACGAGATATTCCCAAGCGGTCTCCCGTCGAAGTACTACTCTCGCCCTACAGGATTTGACTACGGGGATCGGACGAGACCCGGTTTTTTGCCTGTGGTATGGTCGTAGACGGAAGAAAGCCCGTTCTTGTTGTGTGTTTTGAGCGGGCAAGTTGAACTGAGCAAATAACTGTTTCCTCTGTGATGGTTCTTTAACCCTTCACCGGCAATGGCATTGGTAAAATGCAGAGAGTTAATGTTTCCCGTTCAAAAATTCCTTTCAACATCCGGGACTCGAGTAAACAAAGCTTTTCCTCGATTCGATTCCATGGAATGTCATTTGCTAAAGCTTGAATTGTGACGACAAGTTTTACAAGCGCGCGTGCTAATTAGCTCAATGCCCACAGAAAACCAAAGTAAAACAAGTCATATAACGACAAAATGTAGAGTCAAATAGAAGTCTACAACACGAGATATTCCCAAGCGGTCTCCCGTCGAAGTACTACTCTCGCCCTACAGGATTTGACTACGGGGATCGGACGAGACCCGGTTTTTTGCCTGTGGTATGGTCGTAGACGGAAGAAAGCCCGTTCTTGTTGTGTGTTTTGAGCGGGCAAGTTGAACTGAGCAAATAACTGTTTCCTCTGTGATGGTTCTTTAACCCTTCACCGGCAATGGCATTGGTAAAATGCAGAGAGTTAATGTTTCCCGTTCAAAAATTCCTTTCAACATCCGGGACTCGAGTAAACAAAGCTTTTCCTCGATTCGATTCCATGGAATGTCATTTGCTAAAGCTTGAATTGTGACGACAAGTTTTACAAGCGCGCGTGCTAATTAGCTCAATGCCCACAGAAAACCAAAGTAAAACAAGTCATATAACGACAAAATGTAGAGTCAAATAGAAGTCTACAACACGAGATATTCCCAAGCGGTCTCCCGTCGAAGTACTACTCTCGCCCTACAGGATTTGACTACGGGGATCGGACGAGACCCGGTTTTTTGCCTGTGGTATGGTCGTAGACGGAAGAAAGCCCGTTCTTGTTGTGTGTTTTGAGCGGGCAAGTTGAACTGAGCAAATAACTGTTTCCTCTGTGATGGTTCTTTAACCCTTCACCGGCAATGGCATTGGTAAAATGCAGAGAGTTAATGTTTCCCGTTCAAAAATTCCTTTCAACATCCGGGACTCGAGTAAACAAAGCTTTTCCTCGATTCGATTCCATGGAATGTCATTTGCTAAAGCTTGAATTGTGACGACAAGTTTTACAAGCGCGCGTGCTAATTAGCTCAATGCCCACAGAAAACCAAAGTAAAACAAGTCATATAACGACAAAATGTAGAGTCAAATAGAAGTCTACAACACGAGATATTCCCAAGCGGTCTCCCGTCGAAGTACTACTCTCGCCCTACAGGATTTGACTACGGGGATCGGACGAGACCCGGTTTTTTGCCTGTGGTATGGTCGTAGACGGAAGAAAGCCCGTTCTTGTTGTGTGTTTTGAGCGGGCAAGTTGAACTGAGCAAATAACTGTTTCCTCTGTGATGGTTCTTTAACCCTTCACCGGCAATGGCATTGGTAAAATGCAGAGAGTTAATGTTTCCCGTTCAAAAATTCCTTTCAACATCCGGGACTCGAGTAAACAAAGCTTTTCCTCGATTCGATTCCATGGAATGTCATTTGCTAAAGCTTGAATTGTGACGACAAGTTTTACAAGCGCGCGTGCTAATTAGCTCAATGCCCACAGAAAACCAAAGTAAAACAAGTCATATAACGACAAAATGTAGAGTCAAATAGAAGTCTACAACACGAGATATTCCCAAGCGGTCTCCCGTCGAAGTACTACTCTCGCCCTACAGGATTTGACTACGGGGATCGGACGAGACCCGGTTTTTTGCCTGTGGTATGGTCGTAGACGGAAGAAAGCCCGTTCTTGTTGTGTGTTTTGAGCGGGCAAGTTGAACTGAGCAAATAACTGTTTCCTCTGTGATGGTTCTTTAACCCTTCACCGGCAATGGCATTGGTAAAATGCAGAGAGTTAATGTTTCCCGTTCAAAAATTCCTTTCAACATCCGGGACTCGAGTAAACAAAGCTTTTCCTCGATTCGATTCCATGGAATGTCATTTGCTAAAGCTTGAATTGTGACGACAAGTTTTACAAGCGCGCGTGCTAATTAGCTCAATGCCCACAGAAAACCAAAGTAAAACAAGTCATATAACGACAAAATGTAGAGTCAAATAGAAGTCTACAACACGAGATATTCCCAAGCGGTCTCCCGTCGAAGTACTACTCTCGCCCTACAGGATTTGACTACGGGGATCGGACGAGACCCGGTTTTTTGCCTGTGGTATGGTCGTAGACGGAAGAAAGCCCGTTCTTGTTGTGTGTTTTGAGCGGGCAAGTTGAACTGAGCAAATAACTGTTTCCTCTGTGATGGTTCTTTAACCCTTCACCGGCAATGGCATTGGTAAAATGCAGAGAGTTAATGTTTCCCGTTCAAAAATTCCTTTCAACATCCGGGACTCGAGTAAACAAAGCTTTTCCTCGATTCGATTCCATGGAATGTCATTTGCTAAAGCTTGAATTGTGACGACAAGTTTTACAAGCGCGCGTGCTAATTAGCTCAATGCCCACAGAAAACCAAAGTAAAACAAGTCATATAACGACAAAATGTAGAGTCAAATAGAAGTCTACAACACGAGATATTCCCAAGCGGTCTCCCGTCGAAGTACTACTCTCGCCCTACAGGATTTGACTACGGGGATCGGACGAGACCCGGTTTTTTGCCTGTGGTATGGTCGTAGACGGAAGAAAGCCCGTTCTTGTTGTGTGTTTTGAGCGGGCAAGTTGAACTGAGCAAATAACTGTTTCCTCTGTGATGGTTCTTTAACCCTTCACCGGCAATGGCATTGGTAAAATGCAGAGAGTTAATGTTTCCCGTTCAAAAATTCCTTTCAACATCCGGGACTCGAGTAAACAAAGCTTTTCCTCGATTCGATTCCATGGAATGTCATTTGCTAAAGCTTGAATTGTGACGACAAGTTTTACAAGCGCGCGTGCTAATTAGCTCAATGCCCACAGAAAACCAAAGTAAAACAAGTCATATAACGACAAAATGTAGAGTCAAATAGAAGTCTACAACACGAGATATTCCCAAGCGGTCTCCCGTCGAAGTACTACTCTCGCCCTACAGGATTTGACTACGGGGATCGGACGAGACCCGGTTTTTTGCCTGTGGTATGGTCGTAGACGGAAGAAAGCCCGTTCTTGTTGTGTGTTTTGAGCGGGCAAGTTGAACTGAGCAAATAACTGTTTCCTCTGTGATGGTTCTTTAACCCTTCACCGGCAATGGCATTGGTAAAATGCAGAGAGTTAATGTTTCCCGTTCAAAAATTCCTTTCAACATCCGGGACTCGAGTAAACAAAGCTTTTCCTCGATTCGATTCCATGGAATGTCATTTGCTAAAGCTTGAATTGTGACGACAAGTTTTACAAGCGCGCGTGCTAATTAGCTCAATGCCCACAGAAAACCAAAGTAAAACAAGTCATATAACGACAAAATGTAGAGTCAAATAGAAGTCTACAACACGAGATATTCCCAAGCGGTCTCCCGTCGAAGTACTACTCTCGCCCTACAGGATTTGACTACGGGGATCGGACGAGACCCGGTTTTTTGCCTGTGGTATGGTCGTAGACGGAAGAAAGCCCGTTCTTGTTGTGTGTTTTGAGCGGGCAAGTTGAACTGAGCAAATAACTGTTTCCTCTGTGATGGTTCTTTAACCCTTCACCGGCAATGGCATTGGTAAAATGCAGAGAGTTAATGTTTCCCGTTCAAAAATTCCTTTCAACATCCGGGACTCGAGTAAACAAAGCTTTTCCTCGATTCGATTCCATGGAATGTCATTTGCTAAAGCTTGAATTGTGACGACAAGTTTTACAAGCGCGCGTGCTAATTAGCTCAATGCCCACAGAAAACCAAAGTAAAACAAGTCATATAACGACAAAATGTAGAGTCAAATAGAAGTCTACAACACGAGATATTCCCAAGCGGTCTCCCGTCGAAGTACTACTCTCGCCCTACAGGATTTGACTACGGGGATCGGACGAGACCCGGTTTTTTGCCTGTGGTATGGTCGTAGACGGAAGAAAGCCCGTTCTTGTTGTGTGTTTTGAGCGGGCAAGTTGAACTGAGCAAATAACTGTTTCCTCTGTGATGGTTCTTTAACCCTTCACCGGCAATGGCATTGGTAAAATGCAGAGAGTTAATGTTTCCCGTTCAAAAATTCCTTTCAACATCCGGGACTCGAGTAAACAAAGCTTTTCCTCGATTCGATTCCATGGAATGTCATTTGCTAAAGCTTGAATTGTGACGACAAGTTTTACAAGCGCGCGTGCTAATTAGCTCAATGCCCACAGAAAACCAAAGTAAAACAAGTCATATAACGACAAAATGTAGAGTCAAATAGAAGTCTACAACACGAGATATTCCCAAGCGGTCTCCCGTCGAAGTACTACTCTCGCCCTACAGGATTTGACTACGGGGATCGGACGAGACCCGGTTTTTTGCCTGTGGTATGGTCGTAGACGGAAGAAAGCCCGTTCTTGTTGTGTGTTTTGAGCGGGCAAGTTGAACTGAGCAAATAACTGTTTCCTCTGTGATGGTTCTTTAACCCTTCACCGGCAATGGCATTGGTAAAATGCAGAGAGTTAATGTTTCCCGTTCAAAAATTCCTTTCAACATCCGGGACTCGAGTAAACAAAGCTTTTCCTCGATTCGATTCCATGGAATGTCATTTGCTAAAGCTTGAATTGTGACGACAAGTTTTACAAGCGCGCGTGCTAATTAGCTCAATGCCCACAGAAAACCAAAGTAAAACAAGTCATATAACGACAAAATGTAGAGTCAAATAGAAGTCTACAACACGAGATATTCCCAAGCGGTCTCCCGTCGAAGTACTACTCTCGCCCTACAGGATTTGACTACGGGGATCGGACGAGACCCGGTTTTTTGCCTGTGGTATGGTCGTAGACGGAAGAAAGCCCGTTCTTGTTGTGTGTTTTGAGCGGGCAAGTTGAACTGAGCAAATAACTGTTTCCTCTGTGATGGTTCTTTAACCCTTCACCGGCAATGGCATTGGTAAAATGCAGAGAGTTAATGTTTCCCGTTCAAAAATTCCTTTCAACATCCGGGACTCGAGTAAACAAAGCTTTTCCTCGATTCGATTCCATGGAATGTCATTTGCTAAAGCTTGAATTGTGACGACAAGTTTTACAAGCGCGCGTGCTAATTAGCTCAATGCCCACAGAAAACCAAAGTAAAACAAGTCATATAACGACAAAATGTAGAGTCAAATAGAAGTCTACAACACGAGATATTCCCAAGCGGTCTCCCGTCGAAGTACTACTCTCGCCCTACAGGATTTGACTACGGGGATCGGACGAGACCCGGTTTTTTGCCTGTGGTATGGTCGTAGACGGAAGAAAGCCCGTTCTTGTTGTGTGTTTTGAGCGGGCAAGTTGAACTGAGCAAATAACTGTTTCCTCTGTGATGGTTCTTTAACCCTTCACCGGCAATGGCATTGGTAAAATGCAGAGAGTTAATGTTTCCCGTTCAAAAATTCCTTTCAACATCCGGGACTCGAGTAAACAAAGCTTTTCCTCGATTCGATTCCATGGAATGTCATTTGCTAAAGCTTGAATTGTGACGACAAGTTTTACAAGCGCGCGTGCTAATTAGCTCAATGCCCACAGAAAACCAAAGTAAAACAAGTCATATAACGACAAAATGTAGAGTCAAATAGAAGTCTACAACACGAGATATTCCCAAGCGGTCTCCCGTCGAAGTACTACTCTCGCCCTACAGGATTTGACTACGGGGATCGGACGAGACCCGGTTTTTTGCCTGTGGTATGGTCGTAGACGGAAGAAAGCCCGTTCTTGTTGTGTGTTTTGAGCGGGCAAGTTGAACTGAGCAAATAACTGTTTCCTCTGTGATGGTTCTTTAACCCTTCACCGGCAATGGCATTGGTAAAATGCAGAGAGTTAATGTTTCCCGTTCAAAAATTCCTTTCAACATCCGGGACTCGAGTAAACAAAGCTTTTCCTCGATTCGATTCCATGGAATGTCATTTGCTAAAGCTTGAATTGTGACGACAAGTTTTACAAGCGCGCGTGCTAATTAGCTCAATGCCCACAGAAAACCAAAGTAAAACAAGTCATATAACGACAAAATGTAGAGTCAAATAGAAGTCTACAACACGAGATATTCCCAAGCGGTCTCCCGTCGAAGTACTACTCTCGCCCTACAGGATTTGACTACGGGGATCGGACGAGACCCGGTTTTTTGCCTGTGGTATGGTCGTAGACGGAAGAAAGCCCGTTCTTGTTGTGTGTTTTGAGCGGGCAAGTTGAACTGAGCAAATAACTGTTTCCTCTGTGATGGTTCTTTAACCCTTCACCGGCAATGGCATTGGTAAAATGCAGAGAGTTAATGTTTCCCGTTCAAAAATTCCTTTCAACATCCGGGACTCGAGTAAACAAAGCTTTTCCTCGATTCGATTCCATGGAATGTCATTTGCTAAAGCTTGAATTGTGACGACAAGTTTTACAAGCGCGCGTGCTAATTAGCTCAATGCCCACAGAAAACCAAAGTAAAACAAGTCATATAACGACAAAATGTAGAGTCAAATAGAAGTCTACAACACGAGATATTCCCAAGCGGTCTCCCGTCGAAGTACTACTCTCGCCCTACAGGATTTGACTACGGGGATCGGACGAGACCCGGTTTTTTGCCTGTGGTATGGTCGTAGACGGAAGAAAGCCCGTTCTTGTTGTGTGTTTTGAGCGGGCAAGTTGAACTGAGCAAATAACTGTTTCCTCTGTGATGGTTCTTTAACCCTTCACCGGCAATGGCATTGGTAAAATGCAGAGAGTTAATGTTTCCCGTTCAAAAATTCCTTTCAACATCCGGGACTCGAGTAAACAAAGCTTTTCCTCGATTCGATTCCATGGAATGTCATTTGCTAAAGCTTGAATTGTGACGACAAGTTTTACAAGCGCGCGTGCTAATTAGCTCAATGCCCACAGAAAACCAAAGTAAAACAAGTCATATAACGACAAAATGTAGAGTCAAATAGAAGTCTACAACACGAGATATTCCCAAGCGGTCTCCCGTCGAAGTACTACTCTCGCCCTACAGGATTTGACTACGGGGATCGGACGAGACCCGGTTTTTTGCCTGTGGTATGGTCGTAGACGGAAGAAAGCCCGTTCTTGTTGTGTGTTTTGAGCGGGCAAGTTGAACTGAGCAAATAACTGTTTCCTCTGTGATGGTTCTTTAACCCTTCACCGGCAATGGCATTGGTAAAATGCAGAGAGTTAATGTTTCCCGTTCAAAAATTCCTTTCAACATCCGGGACTCGAGTAAACAAAGCTTTTCCTCGATTCGATTCCATGGAATGTCATTTGCTAAAGCTTGAATTGTGACGACAAGTTTTACAAGCGCGCGTGCTAATTAGCTCAATGCCCACAGAAAACCAAAGTAAAACAAGTCATATAACGACAAAATGTAGAGTCAAATAGAAGTCTACAACACGAGATATTCCCAAGCGGTCTCCCGTCGAAGTACTACTCTCGCCCTACAGGATTTGACTACGGGGATCGGACGAGACCCGGTTTTTTGCCTGTGGTATGGTCGTAGACGGAAGAAAGCCCGTTCTTGTTGTGTGTTTTGAGCGGGCAAGTTGAACTGAGCAAATAACTGTTTCCTCTGTGATGGTTCTTTAACCCTTCACCGGCAATGGCATTGGTAAAATGCAGAGAGTTAATGTTTCCCGTTCAAAAATTCCTTTCAACATCCGGGACTCGAGTAAACAAAGCTTTTCCTCGATTCGATTCCATGGAATGTCATTTGCTAAAGCTTGAATTGTGACGACAAGTTTTACAAGCGCGCGTGCTAATTAGCTCAATGCCCACAGAAAACCAAAGTAAAACAAGTCATATAACGACAAAATGTAGAGTCAAATAGAAGTCTACAACACGAGATATTCCCAAGCGGTCTCCCGTCGAAGTACTACTCTCGCCCTACAGGATTTGACTACGGGGATCGGACGAGACCCGGTTTTTTGCCTGTGGTATGGTCGTAGACGGAAGAAAGCCCGTTCTTGTTGTGTGTTTTGAGCGGGCAAGTTGAACTGAGCAAATAACTGTTTCCTCTGTGATGGTTCTTTAACCCTTCACCGGCAATGGCATTGGTAAAATGCAGAGAGTTAATGTTTCCCGTTCAAAAATTCCTTTCAACATCCGGGACTCGAGTAAACAAAGCTTTTCCTCGATTCGATTCCATGGAATGTCATTTGCTAAAGCTTGAATTGTGACGACAAGTTTTACAAGCGCGCGTGCTAATTAGCTCAATGCCCACAGAAAACCAAAGTAAAACAAGTCATATAACGACAAAATGTAGAGTCAAATAGAAGTCTACAACACGAGATATTCCCAAGCGGTCTCCCGTCGAAGTACTACTCTCGCCCTACAGGATTTGACTACGGGGATCGGACGAGACCCGGTTTTTTGCCTGTGGTATGGTCGTAGACGGAAGAAAGCCCGTTCTTGTTGTGTGTTTTGAGCGGGCAAGTTGAACTGAGCAAATAACTGTTTCCTCTGTGATGGTTCTTTAACCCTTCACCGGCAATGGCATTGGTAAAATGCAGAGAGTTAATGTTTCCCGTTCAAAAATTCCTTTCAACATCCGGGACTCGAGTAAACAAAGCTTTTCCTCGATTCGATTCCATGGAATGTCATTTGCTAAAGCTTGAATTGTGACGACAAGTTTTACAAGCGCGCGTGCTAATTAGCTCAATGCCCACAGAAAACCAAAGTAAAACAAGTCATATAACGACAAAATGTAGAGTCAAATAGAAGTCTACAACACGAGATATTCCCAAGCGGTCTCCCGTCGAAGTACTACTCTCGCCCTACAGGATTTGACTACGGGGATCGGACGAGACCCGGTTTTTTGCCTGTGGTATGGTCGTAGACGGAAGAAAGCCCGTTCTTGTTGTGTGTTTTGAGCGGGCAAGTTGAACTGAGCAAATAACTGTTTCCTCTGTGATGGTTCTTTAACCCTTCACCGGCAATGGCATTGGTAAAATGCAGAGAGTTAATGTTTCCCGTTCAAAAATTCCTTTCAACATCCGGGACTCGAGTAAACAAAGCTTTTCCTCGATTCGATTCCATGGAATGTCATTTGCTAAAGCTTGAATTGTGACGACAAGTTTTACAAGCGCGCGTGCTAATTAGCTCAATGCCCACAGAAAACCAAAGTAAAACAAGTCATATAACGACAAAATGTAGAGTCAAATAGAAGTCTACAACACGAGATATTCCCAAGCGGTCTCCCGTCGAAGTACTACTCTCGCCCTACAGGATTTGACTACGGGGATCGGACGAGACCCGGTTTTTTGCCTGTGGTATGGTCGTAGACGGAAGAAAGCCCGTTCTTGTTGTGTGTTTTGAGCGGGCAAGTTGAACTGAGCAAATAACTGTTTCCTCTGTGATGGTTCTTTAACCCTTCACCGGCAATGGCATTGGTAAAATGCAGAGAGTTAATGTTTCCCGTTCAAAAATTCCTTTCAACATCCGGGACTCGAGTAAACAAAGCTTTTCCTCGATTCGATTCCATGGAATGTCATTTGCTAAAGCTTGAATTGTGACGACAAGTTTTACAAGCGCGCGTGCTAATTAGCTCAATGCCCACAGAAAACCAAAGTAAAACAAGTCATATAACGACAAAATGTAGAGTCAAATAGAAGTCTACAACACGAGATATTCCCAAGCGGTCTCCCGTCGAAGTACTACTCTCGCCCTACAGGATTTGACTACGGGGATCGGACGAGACCCGGTTTTTTGCCTGTGGTATGGTCGTAGACGGAAGAAAGCCCGTTCTTGTTGTGTGTTTTGAGCGGGCAAGTTGAACTGAGCAAATAACTGTTTCCTCTGTGATGGTTCTTTAACCCTTCACCGGCAATGGCATTGGTAAAATGCAGAGAGTTAATGTTTCCCGTTCAAAAATTCCTTTCAACATCCGGGACTCGAGTAAACAAAGCTTTTCCTCGATTCGATTCCATGGAATGTCATTTGCTAAAGCTTGAATTGTGACGACAAGTTTTACAAGCGCGCGTGCTAATTAGCTCAATGCCCACAGAAAACCAAAGTAAAACAAGTCATATAACGACAAAATGTAGAGTCAAATAGAAGTCTACAACACGAGATATTCCCAAGCGGTCTCCCGTCGAAGTACTACTCTCGCCCTACAGGATTTGACTACGGGGATCGGACGAGACCCGGTTTTTTGCCTGTGGTATGGTCGTAGACGGAAGAAAGCCCGTTCTTGTTGTGTGTTTTGAGCGGGCAAGTTGAACTGAGCAAATAACTGTTTCCTCTGTGATGGTTCTTTAACCCTTCACCGGCAATGGCATTGGTAAAATGCAGAGAGTTAATGTTTCCCGTTCAAAAATTCCTTTCAACATCCGGGACTCGAGTAAACAAAGCTTTTCCTCGATTCGATTCCATGGAATGTCATTTGCTAAAGCTTGAATTGTGACGACAAGTTTTACAAGCGCGCGTGCTAATTAGCTCAATGCCCACAGAAAACCAAAGTAAAACAAGTCATATAACGACAAAATGTAGAGTCAAATAGAAGTCTACAACACGAGATATTCCCAAGCGGTCTCCCGTCGAAGTACTACTCTCGCCCTACAGGATTTGACTACGGGGATCGGACGAGACCCGGTTTTTTGCCTGTGGTATGGTCGTAGACGGAAGAAAGCCCGTTCTTGTTGTGTGTTTTGAGCGGGCAAGTTGAACTGAGCAAATAACTGTTTCCTCTGTGATGGTTCTTTAACCCTTCACCGGCAATGGCATTGGTAAAATGCAGAGAGTTAATGTTTCCCGTTCAAAAATTCCTTTCAACATCCGGGACTCGAGTAAACAAAGCTTTTCCTCGATTCGATTCCATGGAATGTCATTTGCTAAAGCTTGAATTGTGACGACAAGTTTTACAAGCGCGCGTGCTAATTAGCTCAATGCCCACAGAAAACCAAAGTAAAACAAGTCATATAACGACAAAATGTAGAGTCAAATAGAAGTCTACAACACGAGATATTCCCAAGCGGTCTCCCGTCGAAGTACTACTCTCGCCCTACAGGATTTGACTACGGGGATCGGACGAGACCCGGTTTTTTGCCTGTGGTATGGTCGTAGACGGAAGAAAGCCCGTTCTTGTTGTGTGTTTTGAGCGGGCAAGTTGAACTGAGCAAATAACTGTTTCCTCTGTGATGGTTCTTTAACCCTTCACCGGCAATGGCATTGGTAAAATGCAGAGAGTTAATGTTTCCCGTTCAAAAATTCCTTTCAACATCCGGGACTCGAGTAAACAAAGCTTTTCCTCGATTCGATTCCATGGAATGTCATTTGCTAAAGCTTGAATTGTGACGACAAGTTTTACAAGCGCGCGTGCTAATTAGCTCAATGCCCACAGAAAACCAAAGTAAAACAAGTCATATAACGACAAAATGTAGAGTCAAATAGAAGTCTACAACACGAGATATTCCCAAGCGGTCTCCCGTCGAAGTACTACTCTCGCCCTACAGGATTTGACTACGGGGATCGGACGAGACCCGGTTTTTTGCCTGTGGTATGGTCGTAGACGGAAGAAAGCCCGTTCTTGTTGTGTGTTTTGAGCGGGCAAGTTGAACTGAGCAAATAACTGTTTCCTCTGTGATGGTTCTTTAACCCTTCACCGGCAATGGCATTGGTAAAATGCAGAGAGTTAATGTTTCCCGTTCAAAAATTCCTTTCAACATCCGGGACTCGAGTAAACAAAGCTTTTCCTCGATTCGATTCCATGGAATGTCATTTGCTAAAGCTTGAATTGTGACGACAAGTTTTACAAGCGCGCGTGCTAATTAGCTCAATGCCCACAGAAAACCAAAGTAAAACAAGTCATATAACGACAAAATGTAGAGTCAAATAGAAGTCTACAACACGAGATATTCCCAAGCGGTCTCCCGTCGAAGTACTACTCTCGCCCTACAGGATTTGACTACGGGGATCGGACGAGACCCGGTTTTTTGCCTGTGGTATGGTCGTAGACGGAAGAAAGCCCGTTCTTGTTGTGTGTTTTGAGCGGGCAAGTTGAACTGAGCAAATAACTGTTTCCTCTGTGATGGTTCTTTAACCCTTCACCGGCAATGGCATTGGTAAAATGCAGAGAGTTAATGTTTCCCGTTCAAAAATTCCTTTCAACATCCGGGACTCGAGTAAACAAAGCTTTTCCTCGATTCGATTCCATGGAATGTCATTTGCTAAAGCTTGAATTGTGACGACAAGTTTTACAAGCGCGCGTGCTAATTAGCTCAATGCCCACAGAAAACCAAAGTAAAACAAGTCATATAACGACAAAATGTAGAGTCAAATAGAAGTCTACAACACGAGATATTCCCAAGCGGTCTCCCGTCGAAGTACTACTCTCGCCCTACAGGATTTGACTACGGGGATCGGACGAGACCCGGTTTTTTGCCTGTGGTATGGTCGTAGACGGAAGAAAGCCCGTTCTTGTTGTGTGTTTTGAGCGGGCAAGTTGAACTGAGCAAATAACTGTTTCCTCTGTGATGGTTCTTTAACCCTTCACCGGCAATGGCATTGGTAAAATGCAGAGAGTTAATGTTTCCCGTTCAAAAATTCCTTTCAACATCCGGGACTCGAGTAAACAAAGCTTTTCCTCGATTCGATTCCATGGAATGTCATTTGCTAAAGCTTGAATTGTGACGACAAGTTTTACAAGCGCGCGTGCTAATTAGCTCAATGCCCACAGAAAACCAAAGTAAAACAAGTCATATAACGACAAAATGTAGAGTCAAATAGAAGTCTACAACACGAGATATTCCCAAGCGGTCTCCCGTCGAAGTACTACTCTCGCCCTACAGGATTTGACTACGGGGATCGGACGAGACCCGGTTTTTTGCCTGTGGTATGGTCGTAGACGGAAGAAAGCCCGTTCTTGTTGTGTGTTTTGAGCGGGCAAGTTGAACTGAGCAAATAACTGTTTCCTCTGTGATGGTTCTTTAACCCTTCACCGGCAATGGCATTGGTAAAATGCAGAGAGTTAATGTTTCCCGTTCAAAAATTCCTTTCAACATCCGGGACTCGAGTAAACAAAGCTTTTCCTCGATTCGATTCCATGGAATGTCATTTGCTAAAGCTTGAATTGTGACGACAAGTTTTACAAGCGCGCGTGCTAATTAGCTCAATGCCCACAGAAAACCAAAGTAAAACAAGTCATATAACGACAAAATGTAGAGTCAAATAGAAGTCTACAACACGAGATATTCCCAAGCGGTCTCCCGTCGAAGTACTACTCTCGCCCTACAGGATTTGACTACGGGGATCGGACGAGACCCGGTTTTTTGCCTGTGGTATGGTCGTAGACGGAAGAAAGCCCGTTCTTGTTGTGTGTTTTGAGCGGGCAAGTTGAACTGAGCAAATAACTGTTTCCTCTGTGATGGTTCTTTAACCCTTCACCGGCAATGGCATTGGTAAAATGCAGAGAGTTAATGTTTCCCGTTCAAAAATTCCTTTCAACATCCGGGACTCGAGTAAACAAAGCTTTTCCTCGATTCGATTCCATGGAATGTCATTTGCTAAAGCTTGAATTGTGACGACAAGTTTTACAAGCGCGCGTGCTAATTAGCTCAATGCCCACAGAAAACCAAAGTAAAACAAGTCATATAACGACAAAATGTAGAGTCAAATAGAAGTCTACAACACGAGATATTCCCAAGCGGTCTCCCGTCGAAGTACTACTCTCGCCCTACAGGATTTGACTACGGGGATCGGACGAGACCCGGTTTTTTGCCTGTGGTATGGTCGTAGACGGAAGAAAGCCCGTTCTTGTTGTGTGTTTTGAGCGGGCAAGTTGAACTGAGCAAATAACTGTTTCCTCTGTGATGGTTCTTTAACCCTTCACCGGCAATGGCATTGGTAAAATGCAGAGAGTTAATGTTTCCCGTTCAAAAATTCCTTTCAACATCCGGGACTCGAGTAAACAAAGCTTTTCCTCGATTCGATTCCATGGAATGTCATTTGCTAAAGCTTGAATTGTGACGACAAGTTTTACAAGCGCGCGTGCTAATTAGCTCAATGCCCACAGAAAACCAAAGTAAAACAAGTCATATAACGACAAAATGTAGAGTCAAATAGAAGTCTACAACACGAGATATTCCCAAGCGGTCTCCCGTCGAAGTACTACTCTCGCCCTACAGGATTTGACTACGGGGATCGGACGAGACCCGGTTTTTTGCCTGTGGTATGGTCGTAGACGGAAGAAAGCCCGTTCTTGTTGTGTGTTTTGAGCGGGCAAGTTGAACTGAGCAAATAACTGTTTCCTCTGTGATGGTTCTTTAACCCTTCACCGGCAATGGCATTGGTAAAATGCAGAGAGTTAATGTTTCCCGTTCAAAAATTCCTTTCAACATCCGGGACTCGAGTAAACAAAGCTTTTCCTCGATTCGATTCCATGGAATGTCATTTGCTAAAGCTTGAATTGTGACGACAAGTTTTACAAGCGCGCGTGCTAATTAGCTCAATGCCCACAGAAAACCAAAGTAAAACAAGTCATATAACGACAAAATGTAGAGTCAAATAGAAGTCTACAACACGAGATATTCCCAAGCGGTCTCCCGTCGAAGTACTACTCTCGCCCTACAGGATTTGACTACGGGGATCGGACGAGACCCGGTTTTTTGCCTGTGGTATGGTCGTAGACGGAAGAAAGCCCGTTCTTGTTGTGTGTTTTGAGCGGGCAAGTTGAACTGAGCAAATAACTGTTTCCTCTGTGATGGTTCTTTAACCCTTCACCGGCAATGGCATTGGTAAAATGCAGAGAGTTAATGTTTCCCGTTCAAAAATTCCTTTCAACATCCGGGACTCGAGTAAACAAAGCTTTTCCTCGATTCGATTCCATGGAATGTCATTTGCTAAAGCTTGAATTGTGACGACAAGTTTTACAAGCGCGCGTGCTAATTAGCTCAATGCCCACAGAAAACCAAAGTAAAACAAGTCATATAACGACAAAATGTAGAGTCAAATAGAAGTCTACAACACGAGATATTCCCAAGCGGTCTCCCGTCGAAGTACTACTCTCGCCCTACAGGATTTGACTACGGGGATCGGACGAGACCCGGTTTTTTGCCTGTGGTATGGTCGTAGACGGAAGAAAGCCCGTTCTTGTTGTGTGTTTTGAGCGGGCAAGTTGAACTGAGCAAATAACTGTTTCCTCTGTGATGGTTCTTTAACCCTTCACCGGCAATGGCATTGGTAAAATGCAGAGAGTTAATGTTTCCCGTTCAAAAATTCCTTTCAACATCCGGGACTCGAGTAAACAAAGCTTTTCCTCGATTCGATTCCATGGAATGTCATTTGCTAAAGCTTGAATTGTGACGACAAGTTTTACAAGCGCGCGTGCTAATTAGCTCAATGCCCACAGAAAACCAAAGTAAAACAAGTCATATAACGACAAAATGTAGAGTCAAATAGAAGTCTACAACACGAGATATTCCCAAGCGGTCTCCCGTCGAAGTACTACTCTCGCCCTACAGGATTTGACTACGGGGATCGGACGAGACCCGGTTTTTTGCCTGTGGTATGGTCGTAGACGGAAGAAAGCCCGTTCTTGTTGTGTGTTTTGAGCGGGCAAGTTGAACTGAGCAAATAACTGTTTCCTCTGTGATGGTTCTTTAACCCTTCACCGGCAATGGCATTGGTAAAATGCAGAGAGTTAATGTTTCCCGTTCAAAAATTCCTTTCAACATCCGGGACTCGAGTAAACAAAGCTTTTCCTCGATTCGATTCCATGGAATGTCATTTGCTAAAGCTTGAATTGTGACGACAAGTTTTACAAGCGCGCGTGCTAATTAGCTCAATGCCCACAGAAAACCAAAGTAAAACAAGTCATATAACGACAAAATGTAGAGTCAAATAGAAGTCTACAACACGAGATATTCCCAAGCGGTCTCCCGTCGAAGTACTACTCTCGCCCTACAGGATTTGACTACGGGGATCGGACGAGACCCGGTTTTTTGCCTGTGGTATGGTCGTAGACGGAAGAAAGCCCGTTCTTGTTGTGTGTTTTGAGCGGGCAAGTTGAACTGAGCAAATAACTGTTTCCTCTGTGATGGTTCTTTAACCCTTCACCGGCAATGGCATTGGTAAAATGCAGAGAGTTAATGTTTCCCGTTCAAAAATTCCTTTCAACATCCGGGACTCGAGTAAACAAAGCTTTTCCTCGATTCGATTCCATGGAATGTCATTTGCTAAAGCTTGAATTGTGACGACAAGTTTTACAAGCGCGCGTGCTAATTAGCTCAATGCCCACAGAAAACCAAAGTAAAACAAGTCATATAACGACAAAATGTAGAGTCAAATAGAAGTCTACAACACGAGATATTCCCAAGCGGTCTCCCGTCGAAGTACTACTCTCGCCCTACAGGATTTGACTACGGGGATCGGACGAGACCCGGTTTTTTGCCTGTGGTATGGTCGTAGACGGAAGAAAGCCCGTTCTTGTTGTGTGTTTTGAGCGGGCAAGTTGAACTGAGCAAATAACTGTTTCCTCTGTGATGGTTCTTTAACCCTTCACCGGCAATGGCATTGGTAAAATGCAGAGAGTTAATGTTTCCCGTTCAAAAATTCCTTTCAACATCCGGGACTCGAGTAAACAAAGCTTTTCCTCGATTCGATTCCATGGAATGTCATTTGCTAAAGCTTGAATTGTGACGACAAGTTTTACAAGCGCGCGTGCTAATTAGCTCAATGCCCACAGAAAACCAAAGTAAAACAAGTCATATAACGACAAAATGTAGAGTCAAATAGAAGTCTACAACACGAGATATTCCCAAGCGGTCTCCCGTCGAAGTACTACTCTCGCCCTACAGGATTTGACTACGGGGATCGGACGAGACCCGGTTTTTTGCCTGTGGTATGGTCGTAGACGGAAGAAAGCCCGTTCTTGTTGTGTGTTTTGAGCGGGCAAGTTGAACTGAGCAAATAACTGTTTCCTCTGTGATGGTTCTTTAACCCTTCACCGGCAATGGCATTGGTAAAATGCAGAGAGTTAATGTTTCCCGTTCAAAAATTCCTTTCAACATCCGGGACTCGAGTAAACAAAGCTTTTCCTCGATTCGATTCCATGGAATGTCATTTGCTAAAGCTTGAATTGTGACGACAAGTTTTACAAGCGCGCGTGCTAATTAGCTCAATGCCCACAGAAAACCAAAGTAAAACAAGTCATATAACGACAAAATGTAGAGTCAAATAGAAGTCTACAACACGAGATATTCCCAAGCGGTCTCCCGTCGAAGTACTACTCTCGCCCTACAGGATTTGACTACGGGGATCGGACGAGACCCGGTTTTTTGCCTGTGGTATGGTCGTAGACGGAAGAAAGCCCGTTCTTGTTGTGTGTTTTGAGCGGGCAAGTTGAACTGAGCAAATAACTGTTTCCTCTGTGATGGTTCTTTAACCCTTCACCGGCAATGGCATTGGTAAAATGCAGAGAGTTAATGTTTCCCGTTCAAAAATTCCTTTCAACATCCGGGACTCGAGTAAACAAAGCTTTTCCTCGATTCGATTCCATGGAATGTCATTTGCTAAAGCTTGAATTGTGACGACAAGTTTTACAAGCGCGCGTGCTAATTAGCTCAATGCCCACAGAAAACCAAAGTAAAACAAGTCATATAACGACAAAATGTAGAGTCAAATAGAAGTCTACAACACGAGATATTCCCAAGCGGTCTCCCGTCGAAGTACTACTCTCGCCCTACAGGATTTGACTACGGGGATCGGACGAGACCCGGTTTTTTGCCTGTGGTATGGTCGTAGACGGAAGAAAGCCCGTTCTTGTTGTGGGTGTTTAGCGGGCAAAGTGAACTGAGCAAATAACTGTTTCCTCTGTGATGGTTCTTTTTAACCCTTCACCGGCAATGGCATTGGTAAAATGCAGAGTGAGTTAATGTTTCCGTTTCAAAAATTACTTTCAACATCCGGGACTCGAGTAAACAAAGCTTTTCCTCGATTCGATTCCATGGAATGTCATTTGCTAAAGCTGGAATTGTGACGAGAAGTTTTACAGGCGCGCGTGCTAATTAGCGCAATGCCCACAGAAAAACCAAGTAAAACAAGTCATAATAACGACAAAATGTAATGTCAAATAGAAGTCTACAACACGAGATATTCCAAAGCGGTCTCCCGTCGAAGCTAGTACTTCTCTCGCCCTGCAGGATTTGACTGGGGGGATCGGGCGCGCCCCAGTTTTTTGGCTGTGGTATGGTCGTAGACGGAAGAAAGCAGTTTTATTGTTGTGTGTTTTTGAGCGGGCAAGTTGAACTGAGCAAAATAACTGTTTCCTCTGTGATGGTTATTTAAAACACTTCCACCGGCAATGGCATTGGTAAAATGCAGAGAGTTAATGTTTCCCGTTCAAAAATTCCTTTCAACATCCGGGACTCGAGAAAACAAAGCTTTTCCTCGATTCGATTCCATGGAATGTCATTTGCTAAAGCTTGAATTGTGACGACAAGTTTTACAAGCGCGCGTGCTAATTAGATAAATGCACACAGAAAACCAAAGTCAACACAAGTCATATAACGGACAAAAAATGTAGGGTCAAATAGAGGTCTGACAACACGAGATATTCCCAAGCGGTCTCCCGTGGAAGTACTACTCTCGCCATACAGGATTTGACTACGGGGATCGGACGAAGACCCGGTTTTTGCCCTGTGGTATGGTCGTAGACGGAAGAAGAAAGCCCGTTATTGTTGTGTGTTTTTGAGCGGGCAAGTTGAACTGAATGAGAAAATAACTGTTTCCTCTGTGATGGTTCTTTAACCCTTCACCGGCAATGGCATTGTATAAAATGCAGAGAGTTAATGTTTCCCGTTCAAAACTTCCTTTCACAATCCGGGACGCGAGTAAACAAAGCTTTTCCTCGATTCGCTCCCATGGAATGTCATTTGCTAAAGCTTGAATTGTGACGACAAGGGTTTACAAGCGCTGCGTGCTAATTAGCTCAATGCCCACAGAAGAAAACCAAAGTTTAAAACAAGTAATATAAACGACAAAATGTGGAGTCAAATAGAAGTCTACAACACGACGATATTACCAAGCGGTATCCCGTCGAAGTACTACTCTCGCCCCTCAGGATTTGACTACGGGGATCGACGACGAGACCCGGTTGGTTTTTTGCCTGTGGTATGGTCGTAGACCGGAAAGAAAGCCCGTTCTTGTTGTGTGTGTTTGAGCGGGGCAAGTTGAACTGAGACCCCAAATAACTGCTTCCTCTGTGATGGTTCTTTAACCTTTCACCGGCCATGGCATTGGTAAAATGCAGAGAGTTAATGTTTCCCGTTCAAAAATTCCTTTCAACATCCGGGACTCGAGTAAACAAAGCTTTTCCTCGATTCGATTCCATGGAATGTCATTTGCTAAAGCTTGAATTGTGACGACAAGTTTTACAAGCGCGCGTGCTAATTAGCTCAATGCCCACAGAAAACCAAAGTAAAACAAGTCATATAACGACAAAATGTAGAGTCAAATAGAAGTCTACAACACGAGATATTCCAAAGCGGTCTCCCGTCGAAGTACTACTCTCGCCCTACAGGATTTGACTACGGGGATCGGACGAGACCCGGTTTTTTGCCTGTGGTATGGTCGTAGACGGAAGAAAGCCCGTTCTTCTTGTGTGTTTTGAGCGGGCAAGTTGAACTGAGCAAATAACTGTTTCCTCTGTGATGGTTCTTTAACCCTTCACCGGCTATGTCATTGGTAAAATGAAGAGAGTTAATGTTTCACGTTCAAAAATTACTTTCAACATCCGTGACTCGAGTAAACTAAGCTTTTCCTCGATTAGATTCCATGGATTGTCATTTGCTAAAGCTTGAATTGTGACGACAAGTGTTACAAGCGCGCGTGCTAATTAGCTCAATGCCCACAGAAAACCAAAGTAAAACAAGTCATATAACGACAAAAATGTAGAAGTCAAAATAGAAGTCTACAACACGAGATATTCCCAAGCGGTCTCCCGTCGAAGTACTACTCTCGCCCTACAGGATTTGACTACGGGGATCGGACGAGACCCGGTTTTTTGCCTGTGGTATGGTCGTAGACGGAAAGAAAGCCCGTTCTTGTTGTGTGTTTTGAGCGGGCAAGTTGAACTGAGCAAATAACTGTTTCCTCTGTGATGGTTCTTTAACCCTTCACCGGCAATGGCATTGGTAAAATGCAGAGAGTTAATGTTTCCCGTTCAAAAATTCCTTTCAACATCCGGGACTCGAGTAAACAAAGCTTTTCCTCGATTCGATCCATGGAATGTCATTTGCTAAAGCTTGAATTGTGACGACAAGTTTTACAAGCGCGCGTGCTAATTAGCTCAATGCCCACAGAAAACCAAAGTAAAACAAGTCATATAACGACAAAATGTAGAGTCAAATAGAAGTCTACAACACGAGATATTCCCAAGCGGTCTCCCGTCGAAGTACTACTCTCGCCCTACAGGATTTGACTACGGGGATCGGACGAGACCCGGTTTTTTGCCTGTGGTATGGTCGTAGACGGAAGAAAGCCCGTTCTTGTTGTGTGTTTTGAGCGGGCAAGTTGAACTGAGCAAATAACTGTTTCCTCTGTGATGGTTCTTTAACCCTTCACCGGCAATGGCATTGGTAAAATGCAGAGAGTTAATGTTTCCCGTTCAAAAATTCCTTTCAACATCCGGGACTCGAGTAAACAAAGCTTTTCCTCGATTCGATTCCATGGAATGTCATTTGCTAAAGCTTGAATTGTGACGACAAGTTTTACAAGCGCGCGTGCTAATTAGCTCAATGCCCACAGAAAACCAAAGTAAAACAAGTCATATAACGACAAAATGTAGAGTCAAATAGAAGTCTACAACACGAGATATTCCCAAGCGGTCTCCCGTCGAAGTACTACTCTCGCCCTACAGGATTTTGACTACGGGGATCGGACGAGACCCGGTTTTTTGCCTGTGGTATGGTCGTAGACGGAAGAAAGCCCGTTCTTGTTGTGTGTTTTGAGCGGGCAAGTTGAACTGAGCAAATAACTGTTTCCTCTGTGATGGTTCTTTAACCCTTCACCGGCAATGGCATTGGTAAAATGCAGAGAGTTAATGTTTCCCGTTCAAAAATTCCTTTCAACATCCGGGACTCGAGTAAACAAAGCTTTTCCTCGATTCGATTCCATGGAATGTCATTTGCTAAAGCTTGAATTGTGACGACAAGTTTTACAAGCGCGCGTGCTAATTAGCTCAATGCCCACAGAAAACCAAAGTAAAACAAGTCATATAACGACAAAATGTAGAGTCAAATAGAAGTCTACAACACGAGATATTCCCAAGCGGTCTCCCGTCGAAGTACTACTCTCGCCCTACAGGATTTGACTACGGGGATCGGACGAGACCCGGTTTTTTGCCTGTGGTATGGTCGTAGACGGAAGAAAGCCCGTTCTTGTTGTGTGTTTTGAGCGGGCAAGTTGAACTGAGCAAATAACTGTTTCCTCTGTGATGGTTCTTTAACCCTTCACCGGCAATGGCATTGGTAAAATGCAGAGAGTTAATGTTTCCCGTTCAAAAATTCCTTTCAACATCCGGGACTCGAGTAAACAAAGCTTTTCCTCGATTCGATTCCATGGAATGTCATTTGCTAAAGCTTGAATTGTGACGACAAGTTTTACAAGCGCGCGTGCTAATTAGCTCAATGCCCACAGAAAACCAAAGTAAAACAAGTCATATAACGACAAAATGTAGAGTCAAATAGAAGTCTACAACACGAGATATTCCCAAGCGGTCTCCCGTCGAAGTACTACTCTCGCCCTACAGGATTTGACTACGGGGATCGGACGAGACCCGGTTTTTTGCCTGTGGTATGGTCGTAGACGGAAGAAAGCCCGTTCTTGTTGTGTGTTTTGAGCGGGCAAGTTGAACTGAGCAAATAACTGTTTCCTCTGTGATGGTTCTTTAACCCTTCACCGGCAATGGCATTGGTAAAATGCAGAGAGTTAATGTTTCCCGTTCAAAAATTCCTTTCAACATCCGGGACTCGAGTAAACAAAGCTTTTCCTCGATTCGATTCCATGGAATGTCATTTGCTAAAGCTTGAATTGTGACGACAAGTTTTACAAGCGCGCGTGCTAATTAGCTCAATGCCCACAGAAAACCAAAGTAAAACAAGTCATATAACGACAAAATGTAGAGTCAAATAGAAGTCTACAACACGAGATATTCCCAAGCGGTCTCCCGTCGAAGTACTACTCTCGCCCTACAGGATTTGACTACGGGGATCGGACGAGACCCGGTTTTTTGCCTGTGGTATGGTCGTAGACGGAAGAAAGCCCGTTCTTGTTGTGTGTTTTGAGCGGGCAAGTTGAACTGAGCAAATAACTGTTTCCTCTGTGATGGTTCTTTAACCCTTCACCGGCAATGGCATTGGTAAAATGCAGAGAGTTAATGTTTCCCGTTCAAAAATTCCTTTCAACATCCGGGACTCGAGTAAACAAAGCTTTTCCTCGATTCGATTCCATGGAATGTCATTTGCTAAAGCTTGAATTGTGACGACAAGTTTTACAAGCGCGCGTGCTAATTAGCTCAATGCCCACAGAAAACCAAAGTAAAACAAGTCATATAACGACAAAATGTAGAGTCAAATAGAAGTCTACAACACGAGATATTCCCAAGCGGTCTCCCGTCGAAGTACTACTCTCGCCCTACAGGATTTGACTACGGGGATCGGACGAGACCCGGTTTTTTGCCTGTGGTATGGTCGTAGACGGAAGAAAGCCCGTTCTTGTTGTGTGTTTTGAGCGGGCAAGTTGAACTGAGCAAATAACTGTTTCCTCTGTGATGGTTCTTTAACCCTTCACCGGCAATGGCATTGGTAAAATGCAGAGAGTTAATGTTTCCCGTTCAAAAATTCCTTTCAACATCCGGGACTCGAGTAAACAAAGCTTTTCCTCGATTCGATTCCATGGAATGTCATTTGCTAAAGCTTGAATTGTGACGACAAGTTTTACAAGCGCGCGTGCTAATTAGCTCAATGCCCACAGAAAACCAAAGTAAAACAAGTCATATAACGACAAAATGTAGAGTCAAATAGAAGTCTACAACACGAGATATTCCCAAGCGGTCTCCCGTCGAAGTACTACTCTCGCCCTACAGGATTTGACTACGGGGATCGGACGAGACCCGGTTTTTTGCCTGTGGTATGGTCGTAGACGGAAGAAAGCCCGTTCTTGTTGTGTGTTTTGAGCGGGCAAGTTGAACTGAGCAAATAACTGTTTCCTCTGTGATGGTTCTTTAACCCTTCACCGGCAATGGCATTGGTAAAATGCAGAGAGTTAATGTTTCCCGTTCAAAAATTCCTTTCAACATCCGGGACTCGAGTAAACAAAGCTTTTCCTCGATTCGATTCCATGGAATGTCATTTGCTAAAGCTTGAATTGTGACGACAAGTTTTACAAGCGCGCGTGCTAATTAGCTCAATGCCCACAGAAAACCAAAGTAAAACAAGTCATATAACGACAAAATGTAGAGTCAAATAGAAGTCTACAACACGAGATATTCCCAAGCGGTCTCCCGTCGAAGTACTACTCTCGCCCTACAGGATTTGACTACGGGGATCGGACGAGACCCGGTTTTTTGCCTGTGGTATGGTCGTAGACGGAAGAAAGCCCGTTCTTGTTGTGTGTTTTGAGCGGGCAAGTTGAACTGAGCAAATAACTGTTTCCTCTGTGATGGTTCTTTAACCCTTCACCGGCAATGGCATTGGTAAAATGCAGAGAGTTAATGTTTCCCGTTCAAAAATTCCTTTCAACATCCGGGACTCGAGTAAACAAAGCTTTTCCTCGATTCGATTCCATGGAATGTCATTTGCTAAAGCTTGAATTGTGACGACAAGTTTTACAAGCGCGCGTGCTAATTAGCTCAATGCCCACAGAAAACCAAAAAAACACAAGTCATATAACGACAAAATGTAGAGTCAAATAGAAGTCTACAACACGAGATATTCCCAAGCGGTCTCCCGTCGAAGTACTACTCTCGCCCTACAGGATTTGACTACGGGGATCGGACGAGACCCGGTTTTTTGCCTGTGGTATGGTCGTAGACGGAAGAAAGCCCGTTCTTGTTGTGTGTTTTGAGCGGGCAAGTTGAACTGAGCAAATAACTGTTTCCTCTGTGATGGTTCTTTAACCCTTCACCGGCAATGGCATTGGTAAAATGCAGAGAGTTAATGTTTCCCGTTCAAAAATTCCTTTCAACATCCGGGACTCGAGTAAACAAAGCTTTTCCTCGATTCGATTCCATGGAATGTCATTTGCTAAAGCTTGAATTGTGACGACAAGTTTTACAAGCGCGCGTGCTAATTAGCTCAATGCCCACAGAAAACCAAAGTAAAACAAGTCATATAACGACAAAATGTAGAGTCAAATAGAAGTCTACAACACGAGATATTCCCAAGCGGTCTCCCGTCGAAGTACTACTCTCGCCCTACAGGATTTGACTACGGGGATCGGACGAGACCCGGTTTTTTGCCTGTGGTATGGTCGTAGACGGAAGAAAGCCCGTTCTTGTTGTGTGTTTTGAGCGGGCAAGTTGAACTGAGCAAATAACTGTTTCCTCTGTGATGGTTCTTTAACCCTTCACCGGCAATGGCATTGGTAAAATGCAGAGAGTTAATGTTTCCCGTTCAAAAATTCCTTTCAACATCCGGGACTCGAGTAAACAAAGCTTTTCCTCGATTCGATTCCATGGAATGTCATTTGCTAAAGCTTGAATTGTGACGACAAGTTTTACAAGCGCGCGTGCTAATTAGCTCAATGCCCACAGAAAACCAAAGTAAAACAAGTCATATAACGACAAAATGTAGAGTCAAATAGAAGTCTACAACACGAGATATTCCCAAGCGGTCTCCCGTCGAAGTACTACTCTCTCGCCTACAGGATTTGACTACGGGGATCGGACGAGACCCGGTTTTTGCCTGTGGTATGGTCGTAGACGGAAGAAAGCCCGTTCTTGTTGTGTGTTTTGAGCGGGCAAGTTGAACTGAGCAAATAACTGTTTCCTCTGTGATGGTTCTTTAACCCTTCACCGGCAATGGCATTGGTAAAATGCAGAGAGTTAATGTTTCCCGTTCAAAAATTCCTTTCAACATCCGGGACTCGAGTAAACAAAGCTTTTCCTCGATTCGATTCCATGGAATGTCATTTGCTAAAGCTTGAATTGTGACGACAAGTTTTACAAGCGCGCGTGCTAATTAGCTCAATGCCCACAGAAAACCAAAGTAAAACAAGTCATATAACGACAAAATGTAGAGTCAAATAGAAGTCTACAACACGAGATATTCCCAAGCGGTCTCCCGTCGAAGTACTACTCTCGCCCTACAGGATTTGACTACGGGGATAGGAAGTGTACCGGTTTTTTGCCTGTGGTATGGTCGTAGACGGAAGAAAGCCCGTTCTTGTTGTGTGTTTTGAGCGGGCAAGTTGAACTGAGCAAATAACTGTTTCCTCTGTGATGGTTCTTTAACCCTTCACCGGCAATGGCATTGGTAAAATGCAGAGAGTTAATGTTTCCCGTTCAAAAATTCCTTTCAACATCCGGGACTCGAGTAAACAAAGCTTTTCCTCGATTCGATTCCATGGAATGTCATTTGCTAAAGCTTGAATTGTGACGACAAGTTTTACAAGCGCGCGTGCTAATTAGCTCAATGCCCACAGAAAACCAAAGTAAAACAAGTCATATAACGACAAAATGTAGAGTCAAATAGAAGTCTACAACACGAGATATTCCCAAGCGGTCTCCCGTCGAAGTACTACTCTCGCCCTACAGGATTTGACTACGGGGATCGGACGAGACCCGGTTTTTTGCCTGTGGTATGGTCGTAGACGGAAGAAAGCCCGTTCTTGTTGTGTGTTTTGAGCGGGCAAGTTGAACTGAGCAAATAACTGTTTCCTCTGTGATGGTTCTTTAACCCTTCACCGGCAATGGCATTGGTAAAATGCAGAGAGTTAATGTTTCCCGTTCAAAAATTCCTTTCAACATCCGGGACTCGAGTAAACAAAGCTTTTCCTCGATTCGATTCCATGGAATGTCATTTGCTAAAGCTTGAATTGTGACGACAAGTTTTACAAGCGCGCGTGCTAATTAGCTCAATGCCCACAGAAAACCAAAGTAAAACAAGTCATATAACGACAAAATGTAGAGTCAAATAGAAGTCTACAACACGAGATATTCCCAAGCGGTCTCCCGTCGAAGTACTACTCTCGCCCTACAGGATTTGACTACGGGGATCGGACGAGACCCGGTTTTTTGCCTGTGGTATGGTCGTAGACGGAAGAAAGCCCGTTCTTGTTGTGTGTTTTGAGCGGGCAAGTTGAACTGAGCAAATAACTGTTTCCTCTGTGATGGTTCTTTAACCCTTCACCGGCAATGGCATTGGTAAAATGCAGAGAGTTAATGTTTCCCGTTCAAAAATTCCTTTCAACATCCGGGACTCGAGTAAACAAAGCTTTTCCTCGATTCGATTCCATGGAATGTCATTTGCTAAAGCTTGAATTGTGACGACAAGTTTTACAAGCGCGCGTGCTAATTAGCTCAATGCCCACAGAAAACCAAAGTAAAACAAGTCATATAACGACAAAATGTAGAGTCAAATAGAAGTCTACAACACGAGATATTCCCAAGCGGTCTCCCGTCGAAGTACTACTCTCGCGCCCTACAGGATTTGACTACGGGGATCGGACGAGACCCGGTTTTTTGCCTGTGGTATGGTCGTAGACGGAAGAAAGCCCGTTCTTGTTGTGTGTTTTGAGCGGGCAAGTTGAACTGAGCAAATAACTGTTTCCTCTGTGATGGTTCTTTAACCCTTCACCGGCAATGGCATTGGTAAAATGCAGAGAGTTAATGTTTCCCGTTCAAAAATTCCTTTCAACATCCGGGACTCGAGTAAACAAAGCTTTTCCTCGATTCGATTCCATGGAATGTCATTTGCTAAAGCTTGAATTGTGACGACAAGTTTTACAAGCGCGCGTGCTAATTAGCTCAATGCCCACAGAAAACCAAAGTAAAACAAGTCATATAACGACAAAATGTAGAGTCAAATAGAAGTCTACAACACGAGATATTCCCAAGCGGTCTCCCGTCGAAGTACTACTCTCGCCCTACAGGATTTGACTACGGGGATCGGACGAGACCCGGTTTTTTGCCTGTGGTATGGTCGTAGACGGAAGAAAGCCCGTTCTTGTTGTGTGTTTGGAGCGGGCAAGTTGAACTGAGCAAATAACTGTTTCCTCTGTGATGGTTCTTTAACCCTTCACCGGCAATGGCATTGGTAAAATGCAGAGAGTTAATGTTTCCCGTTCAAAAATTCCTTTCAACATCCGGGACTCGAGTAAACAAAGCTTTTCCTCGATTCGATTCCATGGAATGTCATTTGCTAAAGCTTGAATTGTGACGACAAGTTTTACAAGCGCGCGTGCTAATTAGCTCAATGCCCACAGAAAAACCAAAGTAAAACAAGTCATATAACGACAAAATGTAGAGTCAAATAGAAGTCTACAACACGAGATATTCCCAAGCGG
>NW_027179917.1:17500-19925 GCF_036669925.1 Montipora capricornis | reverse complement strand
GATGGCACCACGGAACCGCCATGTTTGGCACACTGGATGGCAATGTGTGAGGGATGGAGTCGGTCATTTCTGCACTTAATTTACGCAAGCTAAGTGCTTTTTTTGAATCTTTGTTCCTTCTAGTAGCGTTTCTTCTCTGCCGGAATCAAAATTGAAACGTTGGATTCCTTGAAACTTGAACCTCCTTGAAGTAACTGAATGGGCTTCGGCGTCTTGGAAAAAAAACTATCACTTGCCTAGTTTGAGTCCCAATAGATGGAAGTGGTGAGGGAATTCTGTGCACATTCTTCACTTGGAGCCAAATTGACGTTTTTCTGAAGGCTGAATGACGAAGGAACTGAACAAGACCTGTAAGAGATCTTCTTGAAAAATATGCTTGAGACCTTCAATAATTTTTGCCGAAAATAGGGCATGCAATTTCTTGCAGGGTCAGTGTTTCGTGCGGCTATCCTTCAAGCCCAGGTGTAAGAAAGTGTGCTTTTAATTCTTTGTTCCTTCTAGTAGCGTTTCTTCTCTGCCGGAATCAAAATTGAAACGTCGTTGAAACGACGCGCATGAATTACTAGCAGACGTGTCATTGCGATCTTTAACGATCCTTTAACTAAGAGACCTTGTAATAGGGAATTAGCTCAAATGGTAGAGCGCCCGCTTAGCATGCGGGAGGTACCGGGATCAATGCCCGGATTCTCCACGTGCGATCAAATTTGGCCAATGTTCCGAGCTCAAACAATCTCAAGCTGAATTTTTCTTTCGCGTGGCACAACCATGCTGGTCTTGTGAATAACATAGTGGTCAGAGCGCTTGTTTTGTGAAAAGGAAGTCATGGCCTCAAGTCCAATTGGCGCCTAAGTATTAGTTTCTGACACATCTTACCGTGTGGCACGGTGACAAACCACCTGTTTTCCGTGTCATGACATTTGTTTTTGAAGTAACTGAACGGGCTTCGGCGTCTTGGAGCTAAAAATCACTTGCCTAGTTTGAGTCCCAATAGATGGAAGTGGTGAGGGAATTCTGTGCACATTCTTGACTTGCAGCCAAATTGACGTTTTTTTGAAGGCTGAATGACGGAGGAACTGAACAAGACTGGCAGAAGATCTTCTTGAAAAATATGCGTAAGACCTTCATTAATTTTTGCCGAAAATAGGGCATGCAATTTCTTGCAGGGTCAGTGTTTCGTGCGTCTATCCTTCAAGCACAGGTGTAAGAAAGTGCTTGGAAGTGAGAAGTAAAAACTTGTGAGCCTTTCTTCGTCGTCGAGAAGAAGTGTTTAAACAGAAGGAGATCAAAGTTTTGGGTAAACCAACGATGGGTCTCTGCCAATATCATATATACCCACAGTTGGAATTGTCAGCTTCTTATGGCAAACACATTCAACGAGTTGGCTGAAGGCCATTTTGCAAAGAGTGAAAGATCCGAATACTGCCAGCTAGGCGTGATTGGTAAAATCTAGCTTGCGAGGGCCTGTCCGGGAGTTGAACCCGGGACCTCTCGCACCCTAAGCGAGAATCATGCCACTAGACCAACAGGCCGAAAACACTTCTGTAGTGGATGGACAGGGACGCAATTTACTGTCACACGCCATGAGAAAGAAAAGAATTAACCGAGTGCTTTGGTCCATGTGAGGCTCGAACTCACGACCTTGGCGTTATCAGCACCACGCTCTGCCAACTGAGCTAATGGACCAGGTGGAATCAACAAATGGTGTGGTTGTGATTTCAAAACGCGTCCAACACAATACAAGGTAACTTTCCTGTAAGTTTTGACTAAATCTTCCGTGGTCGATACAAATCATTGGTTTGATAAATTTCACGTACAGAGATATTAACTGTTTATAAAGAATTCTTTTGATTTTTAATATTGCCAAGTCCTGAAACAAAGAACCGTTGTGTCGACTGGCAATAGATGATCTCTTGGTGGCACATCAATGACAACAGGTGACGTAACTGTGGGTATAGGCCATTTCCGAGTTTATGTCTGCCTCCTCTTTAAAGAGAGTCTAAGTGCGAAGTTTTTCTTATAAAAATTAGTTTTCATTCATATGTAAACTGGAATAATTTGAAATCCCAAAATACCTTGCACTTAGTCTCGCCTTAAAGAGGAGGCGGATATGAACTCGGAAATGGCCTATTGTAAGGTCTATTGCCAGATAATGGTGGATTGTTATCCAGTGGGTTGTGTGGAGACTGGATATGCTTGATATGCATGGAGGAGGCGGATATGAAATCGGAAATGGCCTATTGTAAGGTCTATTGCCAGATAATGGTGGATTGTTATCCAGTGGTTTGTGTGGAGACTGGATATGCTGGATATGCTGTGGCTTTGGCTAACTTCCTCACCAGGTCATTTTCTCTGTCTTCGTAATGTTTGAGAAAGCAGCCTTGCACGTTTCAGATCCTTTGCTTTGAAGGCAGCCACTGGTCGCATA
>NW_027179917.1:5000-12500 GCF_036669925.1 Montipora capricornis | reverse complement strand
GAAAAATATGCTTAAGACCTTCAATAATTTTTGCCGAAAATAGGGCATGCAATTTCTTGCAGGGTCAGTGTTTCGTGCGGCTATCCTTCAAGCCCAGGTGTAAGAAAGTGTGCTTTTAATTCTTTGTTCCTTCTAGTAGCGTTTCTTCTCTGCCGGAATCAAAATTGAAACGTCGTTGAAACGACGCGCATGAATTACTAGCAGACGTGTCATTGCGATCTTTAACGATCCTTTAACTAAGAGACGTTGTAATGGGGAATTAGCTCAAATGGTAGAGCGCCCGCTTAGCATGCGGGAGGTACCGGGATCAATGCCCGGATTCTCCACGTGCGATCAAATTTGGCCAATGTTCCGAGCTCAAACAATCTCAAGCTGACTTTTTCTTGCGCTTGGCACAACCATGCTGGTCTTGTGAATAACATAGTTGGTCAGAGCGCTTGTTTTGTGAAAAGGAAGTCATGGCCTCAAGTCCAATTGGCGCCTAAGTATTAGTTTCTGACACATCTTACCGTGTGGCACGGTGACAAACCACCTGTTTTCCGTGTCATGACATTTGTTTTTGAAGTAACTGAACGGGCTTCGGCGTCTTGGAGCTAAAAATCACTTGCCTAGTTTGAGTCCCAATAGATGGAAGTGGTGAGGGAATTCTGTGCACATTCTTGACTTGCAGCCAAATTGACGTTTTTTTGAAGGCTGAATGACGGAGGAACTGAACAAGACTGGCAAAAGATCTTCTTGAAAATATGCGTGAGACCTTCATTAATTTTTGCCGAAAATAGGGCATGCAATTTCTTGCAGGGTCAGTGTTTCGTGCGTTTATCCTTCAAGCACAGGTGTAAGAAAGTGCTTGGAAGTGAGAAGTAAAAACTTGTGAGCCTTTCTTTGTCGTCGAGAAGAAGTGTTTAAACAGAAGGAGATCAAAGTTTTGGGTAAACCAACGATGGGTCTCTGCCAATATCATATATACCCACAGTTGGAATTGTCAGCTTCTTATGGCAAACACATTCAACGAGTTGGCTGAAGGCCATTTTGCAAAGAGTGAAAGATCCGAATACTGCCAGCTAAGCGTGATTGGTAAAATCTAGCTTGCGAGGGCCTGTCCGGGAGTTGAACCCGGGACCTCTCGCACCCTAAGCGAGAATCATGCCACTAGACCAACAGGCCGAAAACACTTCTGTAGTGGATGGACAGGGACGCAATTTACTGTCACACGCCATGAGAAAGAAAAGAAATAACCGAGTGCTTTGGTCCATGTGAGGCTCGAACTCACGACCTTGGCGTTATCAGCACCACGCTCTGCCAACTGAGCTAATGGACCAGGTGGAATCAACAAATGGTGTGGTTGTGATTTCAAAACGCGTCCAACACAATACAAGGTAACTTTCCTGTAAGTTTTGACTAAATCTTCCGTGGTCGATACAAATCATTGGTTTGATAAATTTCACGTACAGAGATATTAACTGTTTATAAAGAATTCTTTTGATTTTTAAATATTGCCAAGTCCTGAAACAAAGAACCGTTGTGTCGACTGTCAATAGATGATCTCTTGGTGGCACATCAATGACAATAGGTGACGTAACTGTGGGTATAGGCCATTTCCGAGTTTATGTCTGCCTCCTCTTTAAAGAGAGTCTAAGTGCGAAGTTTTTCTTATAAAAATTAGTTTTCATTCATATGTAAAGTGGAACAAATTGAAATCACAAAAATTTTGCACTTAGACTCGCTTTAAAGAGGAGGCGGATATGAACTCGGAAATGGCCTATTGTAAGGTCTATTGCCAGATAATGGTGGATTGTTATGCAGTGGTTTGTGTGGAGACTGGATATGCTGGATATGCTGTGGCTTTGGCTAACTTCCTCACCAGGTCATTTTCTCTGTCTTCGTAATGTGCAAGCCTTGCACGTTTCAGATCCTTTGCTTTGAAGGCAGCCACTGGTCGCATAAGACAAAATCATCCTCTCTTCCCGGCGGGGAATCGAACCCCGGTCTCCCGCGTGACAGGCCGGGATACTATCCACTATACTACCGAGGAAAAACACGGTGTTAAAGGCTTGAAAGGCGTGTTAAGTTTGACACACGAATCGCGAACTTGCGCCGAAGAATACTCATGATGGAACCACGGAACCGCCATGTTTGGCACACTGGATGGCAATGTGTGAGGGATGGAGTCGGTCATTTCTGCACTTAATTTACGCAAGCTAAGTGTTTTTTTAAATCTTTGTTCCTTCTAGTAGCGTTTCTTCTCTGCCGGAATCAAAATTGAAACGTTGGATTCATTGAAACTTGAACCTCCTTGAAGTAACTGAATGGGCTTCGGCGTCTTGGAAAAAAAACTATCACTTGCCTAGTTTGAGTCCCAATAGATGGAAGTGGTGAGGGAATTCTGTGCACATTCTTCACTTGGAGCCAAATTGACGTTTTTCTGAAGGCTGAATGACGAAGGAACTGAACAAGACCTGTAAGAGATCTTCTTGAAAAATATGCTTAAGACCTTCAATAATTTTTGCCGAAAATAGGGCATGCAATTTCTTGCAGGGTCAGTGTTTCGTGCGGCTATCCTTCAAGCCCAGGTGTAAGAAAGTGTGCTTTTAATTCTTTGTTCCTTCTAGTAGCGTTTCTTCTCTGCCGGAATCAAAATTGAAACGTCGTTGAAACGACGCGCATGAATTACTAGCAGACGTGTCATTGCGATCTTTAACGATCCTTTAACTAAGAGACGTTGTAATGGGGAATTAGCTCAAATGGTAGAGCGCCCGCTTAGCATGCGGGAGGTACCGGGATCAATGCCCGGATTCTCCACGTGCGATCAAATTTGGCCAAAGATACGAGCTAAAACAAAATCAAGCAGACTTTTTCTTGCGCTAAGCACAACCATGCTGGTCTTGTGAATAACATAGTTGGTCAGAGCGCTTGTTTTGCGAAAAGGAAGTCATGGCCTCAAGTCCAATTGGCGCCTAAGTATTAGTTTCTGACACATCTTCCCGTGTGGCACGGTGACAAACCACCTGTTTTCCGTGTCATGACATTTGTTTTTGAAGTAACTGAACGGGCTTCGGCGTCTTGGAGCTAAAAATCACTTGCCTAGTTTGAGTCCCAATAGATGGAAGTGGTGAGGGAATTCTGTGCACATTCTTGACTTGCAGCCAAATTGACGTTTTTTTGAAGGCTGAATGACGGAGGAACTGAACAAGACTGGCAGAAGATCTTCTTGAAAAATATGCGTAAGACCTTCATTAATTTTTGCCGAAAATAGGGCATGCAATTTCTTGCAGGGTCAGTGTTTCGTGCGTCTATCCTTCAAGCACAGGTGTAAGAAAGTGCTTGGAAGTGAGAAGTAAAACATTGTGAGCCTTTCTTCGTCGTCGAGAAGAAGTGTTTAAACAGAAGGAGATCAAAGTTTTGGGTAAACCAACGATGGGCCTCTGCCAATATCATATATACCCACAGTTGGAATTGTCAGCTTCTTATGGCAAACACATTCAACGAGTTGGCTGAAGGCCATTTTGCAAAGAGTGAAAGATCCGAATACTGCCAGCTAGGCGTGATTGGTAAAATCTAGCTTGCGAGGGCCTGTCTGGGAGTTGAACCCGGGACCTCTCGCACCCTAAGCGAGAATCATGCCACTAGACCAACAGGCCGAAAACACTTCTGTAGTGGATGGACAGGGACGCAATTTACTGTCACACGCCATGAGAAAGAAAAGAAATAACCGAGTGCTTTGGTCCATGTGAGGCTCGAACTCACGACCTTGGCGTTATCAGCACCACGCTCTGCCAACTGAGCTAATGGACCAGGTGGAATCAACAAATGGTGTGGTTGTGATTTCAAAACGCGTCCAACACAATACAAGGTAACTTTCCTGTAAGTTTTGACTAAATCTCCCGTGGTCGATACAAATCATTGGTTTGATAAATTTCACGTATAGAGATATTTATTACTGTTTATAAAGAATTCTTTTGATTTTTAAATATTGCCAAGTCCTGAAACAAAGAATCGTTGTGTCGACTGGCAATAGATGATCTCTTTGTGGCACATCAATGGCAATAGGTGACGTAACTGTGGGTATAGGCCATTTCCGAGTTCATGTCTGCCTCCTCTTTAAAGAGAGTCTAAGTGCGAAGTTTTTCTTATAAAAACTAGTTTTCATTCATATGTAAAGTGGAACTAATTGAAATCACAAAAAATTTTGCACTTAGACTCGCTTTAAAGAGGAGGCGGATATGAACTCGGTAATGGCCTATTGTAAGGTCTATTGCCAGATAATGGTGGATTGTTATCCAGTGGGTTGTGTGGAGACTGGATATGCTGTGGCTTTGGCTAACTTCCTCACCAGGTCATTTTCTCTGTCTTCGTAATGTTTGAGCAAGTAGCCTTGCACGTTTCAGATCCTTTGCTTTGAAGGCAGCCACTGGTCGCATTGAATTGATAAAGAAATATAGATGAGTGGCAACCAGCTTCTCCATAACTTTTACCAAGAGACAAGTCAGCGAGATTGTCCTGTTGTTACACACGAGCTTCTTGTCGCCCTTTTTGAAGATTGGTGAACCATTTGCGTTTTTCCATTCGCAAGGGAGTTTTCCCAGAGAAAGTGAACAGTTAAATAACATAGTAATAGACGGAGCGATCGAGGAAGAAGCTTCACGAAGCAATCGAGCTGTTACACCATTAGAACCACACGCCCTATTGGTATTAAAACCGACTAAGGTCTTCATAACACCTGACTCCTTGGAGATAAGATCGTCAATAACATCTTCTAGCGGTGTGTAAGCTTCAGTATTCGGCGAAGTGGTATCAGACGCAAAGAATATGGAAAGAAAAAAATTGTTGAATAATTGAGCTTTATCAGCTGCAGTGGAAGCAAGTTCATTATTAAGCTGTACGGTTGTACGGTACGGTCTTAGATTTAATGAAAGACCAAAACCGCTTGGGGTTCTTCGATTCAATCAATGTACCAACATGTAACCAATAGCTCTTGTTTAATTCTGATTTGGTTTGGTTCCTTATTCGTTTTTAGTTGTTCCAGCCATTTAGGTTATTAGAAGCCATTGCTCTCTTCCAGAGACGTTTCCTCTAATTTGAGAGGTTATCCAGGAAACATTCTTCCTGGGTTTAATTCGTTTTGAAGGAATGTTATCGCGAACGGCTTTCAAGAAAAGGACGCTCCATCTCTCCCAAATGTTGTCGATATTTGCATGTTGTCGGCGAAGACTGAATCCCATGGGGCACTACAGGGTGTTTCAAAAGTTTGTGGACACTTTTCTATACAAATAAATTATAGTTTTAGGAATCCGATGTTAATGAAAGTTTTTCAGTTTTATGTACATTGTTTCCTTTCATATCAATATCCAGAGTGCCCCCCCATTGTTCTGTATAACGTTTTTGAGCCGTTGCGGCATGGAACGAGCTAGCTTCCTTTGGCTTAAGCTTGCTAGTGGTATGTTTCGCCAGGCTTGCCGTAACCTTGATTTTAGTCTTCCCTTTTAAGTAACACCTATATGTCTTGTTTTGTAGTGTACAATAAAGTTATTATTATTATTATTATTATTATTATTATTATGCTCCATAGGTTTTCAATGGGGTTAAGATCAGGTGAATTTGCTGGCCACTCATCTTTTGGATAAAATAGGCCACTGTGGAAAATACTATAATAATCTTTGTTTGCAAATTTTGAATAAGCATTGTTTCCAGTTGTTCTTGGGACTTACAATGGTCCCAAGAGAAAAAAAAAAAACCATGATCATGCAAAATTTGGGGGGACAAACAAAGAATATTATGGTATTTTCCGAAGTGGCCTATTCGGGAGCTTTTTTTTGCACCACTGCTGAGTTGCTTTCGCCGTACGAGCCGGTGCGCCATCTTGAACGGAGGTCGCACTGCTTTTGTTCGTGAAAAGCTTTCGTTTTACAGGCTCTTCTGTTGTAGATCTACGGCTGAAAAGAGGCTTCACCTCTTTCTCAAGGATTTTTGAGATATAACACTCTGCCGTTACAGTTTGTCGCTACCCAGCTCTTGCTTTTTTTGCAATATTTTAGCCGTTTCTCGCACAGATACCCAGATGATCGTAAAATTGCTGCCTTTGCTCTTAAATAGACTACCTTTTTATGGTTCATAATTGCAAATGACATCAAGACGTTGAAAATCTAGTTGCTACTGAAAACAGACAAAAATGGCGGGAAAGTTACGAATCACCGGACACAGATTCACGGCCTTTGGCGGGAAAATAATTATTTCAACGAGTTTTTTTTTTATCCGACTCATAGAAGAGTTCTGAAAATCGATAAACAAATGGGGAGAAATATAAAAAATCTGGATGAAGTACAGACTTTTTAAAATGTCCACGAACTTTTGAAACACCCTGTAGACAGCGCTGCAAAAACAGTCCCAATTTGCATTTTTATGGTTGTAAGTCACTTTTGATGGCTGTAATGGACGTGTTCTTGGTGATGAATGTGAAGTTAATGACTTGAAAGTCTTACCGTATGCAGATGCCGGAAATTACAAAGGAAACACTTTCTCATCAGCTTGAGGCTTAATTTTCATATACGCTTAAAAATTGGACACATTAATGTGTCAGAGTGTCGTCAGATCTTAATTGGGTAAACAAAGCATTCAAGCTAGTAAGGTCGGGTCTGTCGACGTTTTTTTTCTTTTCTCTTTCAAGTGCTCATCGCATTCGCCAATACATTTAATTTCCGGTCTTGGTGACACCAACACTCAAGAGCAAATAATGTACGTTTGAAGACGTGTTCCATTTTGTAATGCGTTATACGTATACGTATATTTTTTATCATGCAAAGCTACATTTCCATTGGCAATATTTATCGTCAACCAACGAGCCCAACTTTCTCAAAAAACGATTTTTAATACAATTTTTTAGAATATCATGCAAAAACCACCCACAATTTCACAAAGTGACCAAAACCGCCCTTAAAAGTTATCTTTGTGTTATCTGTAGCTTGTCAAGTTAACTATTTGTTTTTCTTCCCACAACCTTTTACCAAGGAGAAGTGTGATAGGAAGCGTTTCGACAAGCTGAGCATAAGTCATAGTCAAAATGAATTTATTTATTCTTGTGGATCGTCTAAATGCGGCATAAAAAGACTGACCGCTTCAGATCGGACACAAACAATCAAATATAATACCCCCAATCCAGTGTATGTCCAAAGAGTGAGTAAAAGCAAGGGATCAGAGGACACACCTAACTGTCACTGATGGCTGTAACACAGACGCGCCTACTCAAGGCCTGCAATTTATGGTAAACATAACATTGAGTACTCGGCATATATTTACTCTGAAATCCAAGGGCAGTTAGACGGGACAGGTAGACAAAATCAAGAGCCAAATTCTGTCTTTGCAGGTCCCATGCCGGAGTGTTGGCCGAAACCCTAGCAGAATTGGCACTGCTTCAAGTTTCCCCTCCCCAAACGATTGTGCCTGTAATTCCTTAGCATGTCCCAAATGACTTCTCGAGGGTGATCTTACTACAGCTGTAATCATGTT
>NW_027179916.1:0-37500 GCF_036669925.1 Montipora capricornis | reverse complement strand
ACCAAGGGTCGTCTTTGGGGGACTTGACAAATCGTCGAGTACATCCTCCCCCCAACAGAGCACATCCAGAATCGAGCCAAGTGTCTGACTCGTTAGCTGGTCCGGTTGTATTTTTGCATTCTCTGAGGTCGATGGCCGTGTGATTTACAGGACACATAGATTTGTTGCACACCACGTACAACAAGAGACCAGAACGTCCAAGACAACCATAGGGAACCAGACAAGAGTCTCGATAATAAACTCCTAACCCGGCAGTCACCAACGTCAATGCAAACAAGGAAAACATGTCTGAATCGATCTTCAAGATGCAAATCCCCGGGAGATGACGTGAATTACATTTTTCACGTCAACATCAGCACTAGAACGATCAGAATTTAACCATTTGTGGACTTTGTGTTTTGTGTTGTCGCTTGTGTTTGACCACCAATCGGAGTCATCCCTAAGAAGTCGTCTAGCCTTTTGGTATCGTTGCACCTCGTTCAAGTGTTGACGTATTTTTTTTTGGTGGGCTTGGTACGAAGGGTGTTTTGGGTCTTTTATGGGCGATAAGGAAACTTTCCAAAGGTACATGCCATCGTTAGGGTGTACCTTCACACCGTGTGTAGTCTTTAACTCGCGGATCGTGTCACACACGGCGATGCGCTTATTTTGTTTCAGTGTTTCAGAAGTAGGTGGAAGGTAAGAGTTTACCTTGTCGAGGTGCTCTCGAAGAACGTTTAATGCATTGACGTGCAGGCTGTGATCTTTTTGAAATGCCATGAGTCATTCGTTTGATAAATAAAAACGGGATGGCTAAGTTAATGAGAGATACTGGCAGGTTGGTACAGCGATGGATAAACAGAGTAGCAGCGAACATCTCAAGGGGTCTCTCTGGTACATTTCGAATGTATGTATTGGTCGTTCATGGGAATGACGTTTATGACGCCCTTTGTACGTTGGAACCAAATCACATAGCCAGTGTGAAAAGGGGATACGTATACGAGAAGAACAACACGGAATCATACCAAGTCGATGTCGAAAATTAGGAGAATATTTAACAGAGTTAGTGGTCATCGAATGGTCGCTATACTCTCAGAAGACAGACACAGAGCCTCTAAAAACGGCTCTTCAATTCGTTTTAAACGAAGCCGTCAGGGAACAAAGGTGTCTGGAAGGCTTTGCGTTGGTTGTCGATTGGTCGCTCTTCGAAGACCAGAATTTCAAACCAGTTCTCACACAAACATTTCATGCGCTCGAAGAGTTTGGGTATCAACCTAATGTTATAGTGCAACGATGCGAACATAGACCCAACGACAACGAATTGATTTTTCCTGTAGAGTGTTACAGAGATCACTTCTTGACACGGTATAATTTGCATTGCCTGTTGGCCAAGGCAATAGGGTACGCACAACGATGAGGCGTTTTTCTCCAGATCCAGATTATACAATCGAAATAGAAGCGATCAATAAAGTGCTAAAGTGGGACGACGAGTGGGAAGATGATTGGGACTGGGAGCAAGATTTTCCGAAAGAAGAATCTGATGATTTTGAAGTCTGCTCGGAACCCGAAGATGAAGACGATCAAGAGGTGCTGGACGCGGCATACGTAAAAGAGCACTTTTGATCGATTGTACGTAGACAAGGTAGTGGGCTGGGTAGAAGAAGGCAAAAACGTTTTCGTCACTGGATCTCCCACCCGGGACAAGTCCACTTGTATGAATCGAGTAATTCAAAAATTGTACGACAAAGGTACCAAGTTGATCGTCACGGGTTCTACAGGTCCTGCTGTAGTGAACATAGGACACGACGCTTTGAATCAACTTACAAAGGCCGTTGATCGGGAACTCATACGGAATGAATTACTGAACACTGTTGCCCTGACCGCGGTACACAGCGACTTTGGTTTGAGGAAGGTCGAAAATGATTACATGAAGCAGATCGGAGAAGGTAGCGATGCAAGTCAAAGTTTTATGTCCTTTTACATGAAACGTCATGATGCCGAACGCAGAAAGTTTTTGGGTAACAACCGTGGTGCAGCTTGTGTTGGTGTTCCCGCAGTTGCACATGCTGACGTTTTGATTCTCGACGAGGTTGCCATGGTGAGTGGAATTATGGTAGAGATTTTAGATGGAATCACAAAGTTTTGGCGGGACACCAGATATCAACATTTACCGTTTGGTGGTATCGTAATGGTGTTTGTCGGTGATTTTCAACAACTGCCACCCGTTGGTAGCGGTACTCGCCAAAATCCCGTGTTTTTGTTTGAAAACAGAAAGTGGACCACCAAAACTTCTAAGGGTGGATGGGTCGATCGCGTTTTGCTATTAACAACGAATATTCGCCAAGAAGGGGATCTCAAGTATGGAGCGCTCTTGGATCGCATGGCTACGAACAGTTTGTCGGATGATGACGTGTCGTTGCTCAAAAAATGTGTATTCCGCGAATTTTTACGAGCAATAGAGACATCACTCAATACACTGAACGAGTTTTAAAAGAGATAGACATCAAGAAAATTATCGAATTGAATGGTAAGGAAAAGTACGAACCAAATAAAGAAAAAATATGTCTTGTCTACGGTAAAGAAAACGTACAGAAAAAGATTGCAGATCTTATCAGCAAGACGACCAAAGATTATGACACATTTTAGAAGAAGTGTTAAACGGTGCTGTTGGTAAATTTAAAGGCCTGTCCGACCGAGGTGGACACCCCGTCATCCAGTCAATAAATGGAAATGAATACATCGTAACACCCTCCACTGAGACCATCTACCTTGACGATTATAAATTATATGAACGTTACATGATACAATATGGACGTCTACGACCTAACCCGAACCGCCCGGTTGCCAAACTGACATATTCCTATTATAATATCAAGACGGCATTGGGGATGACAGTGTATGCCATGCAAGGTTGTACTTTAAATACGGCCATCATTCACCCCAATGTCGCTGCCACTCACGAGTTTACTGTCATACAGGCATTGTTGGTGGCCTTGTCCCGGTTACGTTCGAGTGGCATGGACGACCCCGATAAACAGAAAACAGTGATGGTTACTCCTAGGACGACATTGTGGTGCGAAGGTGATGGACCACAGCCCCGGGGGTTATATCTGACGCGATTTGCCTTGTATCCGTTTTATGGGAGACCAAAAGTGAGAGAATATATTGACAACATTTTTAAACGTCATGGTCAGTTCAGATCTCGTGAGAATGGAAGCGCGTAAAGGAAATTATGGTATTGTGGAGGTAAAAAACGGAAAAATACTCAAAAGGCCCAAGTACCTTGAGTGTGCGAATACCAACAGAGAAGCCATTGCCTTCCAACGTTTGAAACCACAACTGAAAAACCTTAATATTGCCCGTCTGGACGAAATATACGTATACGACGACGACGACGAAAGAAAACCGATATTTGTATGTGAATTGTGGTTCGAAGATGTTGACCACGACCTTTTTCGGTGGTGCAAATCTGGGTGGCTCTTTGATCCAGTTAAGGTTTTGTTGAAAACGTTGTTGCCGATTATAGATGAATTAAACCAGTTCGGAATTTTGCATGGTGATATCCACCTTGGCAACATATGCGTGAGTCTAAATAAAGATGGGGAATTGACAGCCAAGTTGATCGATTTTTGGAAGGAGTGTCGTTGTTCGGTACAGTGTTCGGTGGAAACGTCATCCTCTCGACGAAAAATTATGGGTCGATCCCATAACTGGAATCGTGAGCAACCAATTTTATTCGCCTTCGCCGACCTCAGAGGAAGCGACTACAGATTACATGTACAACGTCTCTGATTATCGCGATCCGATGAGTGTTTTGGTCCTAGTGGCAAGCGAACCGGAAAAATATCCCATGGGTGTGACTTTGGGTCCTGGTGACGACATATACGGTCTAGGAATGTGTGTCGTTCGTATTCTAACGTTATTCTTTAATTTATTACACGAATCTGGAATACTAAACGGGTTGTTTTCCGAGGCTGCCTTTGACTACAAGTTATGCACACTCTGCAGCATTCTCGAGCACAATCCCGCTTGGGATTCGTCGTTTCTTATCAATTTAGATCAGAAGCTAAAGTCATTCCCGACGATTCTTTCAGGTCCATTGCTTCGTAAGATTGAAAAACGTGTTCGAAATTTGACTACAGTATATCCAGGATTCTTTGACCATTTGAAAGAAGTCTACAGTTTAAAAACTAGCCAACTCGTCAAAGCTTGTGTTCTCCTGATCGTAATCGTCGAGATTTGACGACACATCAAGGGCACATCAAGGGCGCATCAGTACATCGGTCCACGACGACAAGGTTGTTCATGTAACGGTTGGACACTGTTGGGTCATGACGGGAGTCGTGGTTTCAGGGAGAGTAGAGTGGTGGTACACAGCAGATGGATTAAAAATGAGCAAAGAGAGGGGTAAAAAGGTCATAATGTCATTTATCGTAACAGTTACCACGTTAGACAAAAAATTACAAAGTACAGACTATTGCTTGTGGGTTTTCAATTTTCCTTTACAAAAGCGTAAGTGGCTCAATATGTTGACTAGGTACAATGTCGGGTAAGGAGATAAAACCGAGAACCCGATGATGTTATTTGTATCGATACTGTAAAGCGAAAATAAAGATCGAAAAAAAATATGTTTGAATGTGTCAGATTGTTTCGTTTCCGTTTTATTCGAGAAAAAAACGAAGGAATATATTGAAATCACAAGGCGTCGATTCATTTGCTGCCCAGATTTCATGAAAATGAATCTATTCAAAGGGGGTTACGGTACTGTAAGACTTACAGATGGATGTGCAATCAAGAGACGTACCAGAGATCAGTGTCCTAATCTCAACAGAGAATTTATTGCGTACAATCGCATGACTTTGGTGCTGAACCAAGTTTGCGTCCCGTTGTTAAAAAGGACATTTATATCACACGACGATGAAAAGCAGCTAAAGTTTGTAACGGAAATGAGGTTTGAGGATGCCGGAAAAGATTTATTGACGTGGTTTCGATGTCGGTTGCTTTTTGATCCAATCGAGGTGTTATTTATTCCGTTATTATCGGCGTTGGAATACTTGCACAACCTTGGCATCTTACACGGCGACCTCCACCCTTCCAACATATGTGTAAATGTTGATGATCGTGGACGGCCGAGGGCCAAATTAATCGATTTCGGAAGGAGTGTCGTTTTGCGAGACGAAAAGAAATGGACTCGGCACCATGACAAACGAGACTTTTGGGACGATCCTAGGACTGGCGTGGTGTCTGACCAATTTTACATGCCAACACCGGACTCGAAAGAAGCGACGCTCGACTTTGCGTACAACATTTCTGGTTTTTGTGACCCGATGGCCGTCATTGCCTTAGTGGCAAACGAGTCGTGTGATTTTTCCGAAGGACTGATGTTGGGACCCGTAGATGATGTGTACGGTCTTGGAATCTGTATAGTTTACGCTCTAACATTATTTTTGGACACACCAACGGACTGGGATATGCTACTCGCGAGAGCTTTGGTGGTAATTTGTGCGTACTCTGTGGTATTTTAGAACACAATCCCACCTGGGATTCGTCGTTTTTGATTGATTTGCACCAGAGGATGACACCAGAATCCAGAAAGTCCGAGGATAAGATAAAATTCAAAGCCTCGTATTCGGCAATCGAAATACGTCTCCAGAGTCTGTACACTTTATATCCTCATTTTCTCGATCATCTGAAGGAAGTATATGACTCGGAAACCAGCGATCTAGTCAAGGCTTGTGTTCACCCAGATCGTCACCATAGGCATTGCCACATTCCAAGCACAAAACGCAGAAAGATAGACTAAGAGGAAGTCATTAGGGCGGGTGCCATCGAGACCGTGGTCGAAAACGGTAGTATCATTCACGCGACTGTTGGCAATTGTTGGATCATGACAGGGGTTATAGGTTCTGGGAAAATCAAATAGTGGCATATGGCAGATGGAATGATGATGCGCGAAAAGAGGGGTGCACGTGTATTGAAGTTGTTTATTGAAGAAGCCTGTAAATTAGATTGTAAATTACAAAAGGACAAATGTCGCGACTGGCCTTTCGAATTTGCCTTACAAAAAGAAAAAATGGCTCACGATGTTGGCGCTGTATGATCCTGTATGCGATAAGGAGCAAGATCTTGTGCTTCGACAGAACGGCACGAGTGAACTAGTAAGACGATAATACAGATTGTCAGGGGTGTGACTAAACTAAAGGCGAGAGCAATTAAGGTTGTAGAGTGAGCATCCGGACATTGCGTCGACGGACAAGTATATGCGGTCGGTTCCTGGTCGTAGCTTGCTCGACGCAATCTCGTCAAGACTCGAGCATCTAAGTATCGCCAAAGGTTGACTGTCGAAACGATCTCTTTAGATTGAGATGCTCCGACAACTGGGTCTGGTAAGACGATTGTCGGTACATTGTGAAAATCGGTGAACGTCACTGAACCTGCTACCAACAAAGCAATGAAATATGTCTTTTCTACGCTTCCGCAAAAGCCCGCAAACAACGGATCGTTCAACTCCAACGTTTTATCCCATGTCGGCGGTGACAAGAGTACGGCAACAGACGGAGCTCTAGTCGCAAACGTCAAGTTAAGCATTCTTGTATCAGAATCGAGGCGCGACGAACGGGGTCTCAATACGATGGCAGCATCGTAGTCGGCTATGGGACTGGATGTTGTGGCTCTAGTCGTATTGATGCATTCCCCGTTATCAAAGGTGATATCCCGCACTTGAAGTTTGTCAGTTGACGAAAAAAGCAACGCGCAGTATGTGGGCTCTTCTGTATCGATTAACACAGAGAGAGGTGTTTTGGACAGCACGAGTCCCTCGAGACAAAACGGGCGAAGTGTAACTTGGCGTAGCGTCAACTTGAGCGCGCGATTGACGACAGCCCTGAGATTACTTGTCGGACACGAGACGGCATTTTGATTCGGTATACGGGAAACGAACACGTCGTCTGGAGCTATCCAAATGATCTTGGTCGTGGTAGTGCTAACATCGATGGTCAAAATGTCTTTTATGTGACCCGCACACGAATGTTGTTCGCATTTCAACGATTGGGTTTGCACCCAGGCCAGCGTTATCACGACCCATGCGACACGAGCTGTGATGGTTAACATTGTACATACGAGTGGAATAAAAAGACTGTAAAATAAATAATCAATCAAAATTTCTCTTTAATAGTCTCCGGTCGTTCAATTGTACATAACAGTCAATAAAAATCGCTAACGATAATTCATTTGAGTTGTTTTTATTTTTAGTTACTACCCTCGACTAGATAGATAGTCAATCGCCAATCGCAGGGCGAGGAGACCGAGCCCCACAACCATCGTTTTTGCATACCATCGGCGAACGTATGCGGAAGAACGGCTATAGTGTATCACAATAGGGCGATTGTTTTGCTCAAGACAGTTTTTTGCTACCTCTGTGGTTGTAAACGTGGCCGTGACAGTGCGTACCACTAGAGTTACCCCATAGACGAGGGTGGTACTCGAAAAATCGCCCTTGTCCTCGCATGATCGTTTTTTGGACGGTCTATTACCGAGAGCTGCAGAAAGCGTCCATGGACGACGCGAGTTCAGTGATCCATTTTGCGAATTCATCCACACTTTGGCCTTACACTGGCAGTATCGACCATCAAATTTACTATGGATAGTGCTGCTGACCGTACCATTAGAATACTTTCTTTGTTTTCTCTGCAAGAACATCTCATTTAAATAAAACTCAAATGTTGCTATCCCAGAAACCATATTCTCGCCTCTTACTGTACATATCAGCGTAGCCATGCGTTCATGAAACATCTCTTGGACAAACTTGTTCAGGGTGATGATCTGCAAATGAATAACTTTCACCGTCAAGTTGCAATATGCGCGCCCATCGCCAGGTTGCATTCTTGTCTCTAATGCAATGCCGTGTACACCGAAAGAGAGACTGGATACGAACCCTGTAATTTTAACAACACTTTGGGCCGACGAATTGCTCCGTTCTTCGTTTGGTAGAGGATTGCTAATGGAACACTGAAGTTTGACCGCCCCTCCTTCCATCTCTTTATATATCCTTTCTATTGGTTCGAGTTTCATACAGGGATCCGTCGCGAGGCCTAAGATAATCCCGACCAAAACGAACCCATTCAAAACTGTCATCTCTACTATTACATATAAAGACATTATGCATGTGATCGAGTAAACATTTGTTTAATATATCATTGTTGCAGATTACATTCAAAAGACTCGTATTTTATTCGTTAGAGCAATCTCTCATGTGATCCTCTAACAAATAGTGAGGAAATGTTCCGTGGCAAACGGGGCATTGAAATTCATTAACCGGTCAAACCGAACGCCTCGGGGGCTGGGGTGTATCTGGTAGGGAAGTCTCGTTGGGACATACTCGAGCTCGACAAGCATCTCTGTATCGCCCGTTCAGTTCTGTATGTTTGTCCATCTCGTGTTTTAGTCTTGCCTCCATTTCTTGTAGTTGATGCATGGTATCTCTTTTTTCGTCGCATTCCCTTTTAAAATCCCTCTCGTAAGTTATGAGAGCTTCTTGCATTAACTTATTTTCATCTCGCGATTCATCCAATTCCTTCTGTAAGACCTCACCCGCATTAATAGCTTTGGAAAGACTCGTACGCAAACCATTCACTTCTCCTTTGAGATTTTTTACCTCCGCGTCACGGTCCCTGATAATTTGTCCGATCTGATTTGTCTGCTCTTGTAGCTGTTCTTTTTCTTGTTGCAGGGCGTTTCTCTCTTGTTTAGTTTGTTCGATTTCCGCCGTCAGTGATTTCTTTTTTTCAGCTTCGAGATCGTGTTGGTGTTCAACACACGTCTGTGCAAGTCTCGGACCTGTTGGCGTAACCCGGCAGCATCGCTTTCCATTCGCAAACCTTTCTCTTTCTCTATCCGTTTTTCCACATCTTTACCTCGAAGTGTTTTGCTATGGTCGTCGTCGTCGACATCATCGCTATCCTCGTCCCAAACGCCACCGTTTTGTTTTTCTTCCAAGTCATCGTTGTCGCTTTCTTCGTTAGAACCGTTGCTCTTTTCGTCCCAAACTTGACTCATGACCTCTCGCGCTGCCAGAGATTTCCCGATTACTGACTTAACCTCGCGCACGTAGACCATCTGTTCGCCCCCTGACGATTGCATTGTTCTTTTTAGAGTCTCGTTTTCGGTGACGATGGTTTCGCAAAATATTTGCTTGATGTCCAGCTTTCTTGATAGCTCTGTGACTTCGTGCACCAAACGCAACGCATATTTTGATGCTTTAAACCATCTACATTTTCGTCTGGAATATTATGCAACAGTTTCTCGAGTTCATGTTTCTTCTGCCTTTTTCCATCTATATCATCCCTTAATTTCACGATGACGTCGTTTAGTTCGCAATTTTCTGTTGCCAAATCGATCGCGTCCCCCGAAGCTCTGGCCGTCATTTGCTGTACGACCCTTTTGAGCCTTGTATTTTCTCGGCTGAGACACTCCAAGACCATTTTTGACACTCCAGGCGTCACAATGGCTCCCTGAGAAGAATTTCCGTTACTTGCCATCAAACTCAACTGCGCGATTCTATTTTCGGCTGTAGTAAGACTCTCTTCCAGTCATCGGTTTTGGGCCTCTAGAGACGCAACTTCTTGAATGGTGTCATGTAATTGATTCGTGAGACACACGATTCCTTTGTTTCGTTCACTCCATTGTTTACGTTGTTCGTATAGATACGCAATTGTCTTGCGTAAAACATCGTTCTCTGATTTTGGGGGCGATAACTTCAGCAGTGCATTTTTCGCCCATTTTTCGTGAATCTGATGTAATTCTTACCCGAAGGCTTCTTGAAACTTGATTGAGATCGAGAGATCGCACTGCTGTTTTTATACAGTCTTGCTTAGTTTTACGGGACATTCCCTTTTCGAGTTTTTATTCCCAGCTTTTGGGGAACGTTCTGAGTCATTGGTTACACGTGGAAGTGTTTTTTCCTATTTGAGGATGTGATCTCATTGATATGACGTCAAACGATGACGTTTATTTTTCTCCCTTCTTCCGTTGTCCTTTTTTTTAACCAAAAGATATTCCCACGGTGTGACGTCATCATACGGCAGTGATAATCGTTTTGCCCTTCTTCCGCTGTTTTGATTTTTTTAGGGTTCGTTGATATGACGTCAAAGGATCGCGACTATTTTTTCCTTCTTTCTAGATTTAAACGCAAAAGCAACGGTGAAACATCTCAGAAAGAGTAAGGATAGAAGCTTTCGTCTTTCCTTCAGAGTTCGCCTCTATCTTGTAAACAGCACATTTTTTGCATACTATAGCCCGATTCGAAGTGCACTACGTGTGTTGCAAATCTATATGTCAAGTATGGGTTATTTCGAGATGGGATCTTGAGTGCGAGCACAATCTTTTCACCGCCCTCTGTTGTGTGCACTTTCAAATGGGGAGGGGCAACCCTAGAGGATACAAACAAAAAAATTCACGAGTTACAAGCTCCGCCGTCATGCGTGACACTTATAGTAGATTTACTGAACATTTTAGAGGGGGTGGAAAAAAGAAAAATGGAGACGGGGGTAATGGATCCAAGGGGTTGTTACCAAGGCAACGAAGGTTCACCCATACGTGTCACGCGTGACATCTATGGGTTATCGAGGGGTGGGGTACGACAGTATGAACTTTGACGAGTGACAATGTTTGTGTATATTTTTTGTTATGGGTCAAGGGGTAAAAAGACACAAATTTCTCAGCCAATAATAACCTGGAACGTATCAGGTGTTCTCGAAATATTATTACAAAAATGCGCTATCCACCAATAGGAGGCGTAATTGTTTTGGGAAAGATCAAGCTAAGGGTAATAATAATAATAATTAATAATAATAATAATAATAATAATAATAATAATAATAATGATGATGATGATGATGATGATGATGATGATAATGACGATGAGGATAACGATAATAATAATAATAATAATAATAATAATAATAATAATAATAATAATAATAATAATAATAATAATAATAATCAGTATCAGTATCTTATTTGCGTTGTTTTTTAAATTTGTTTTTCTTTTTTTATCGTTTATAAGGATCATTCTATGAATTTTGCTACTTTTATTTTTTAGTTTTACAATATTACACCGTAATTTGTTAGATTGACCATAGTCATAAGGTTTTATAAGATAGTTACATGAGCACCATTGCCCAGGCCTACAGGTCCGCAAAGGTTGTAAAATCATTTGAGGATATTTCAATAAAGTTTCTTATAATAATAATAATAATAATAATAATAATAACAATAATAATAATAATATCTGGCTTGCTACTCGCTCTTTCTCGCAGTCAGAGACGGAATTGCTGTGAAGGACCGAAGGAGCTGTGAAGCCGGCTAGTCGTTCGGCCCCTGAGCACGACCCATTCAGAGCATGGAGCACAGCACCACAACCAGGTGGAATAAGTTGTAAGTTTTTGCAGAGGGAGGAAAATCGGAGGGCCCGGAGAAAAACCCTCGGAATAAGATTGATATTGACTGAAACTCAGCGCACATGACACGAAAAAAAACGTAGGATGCGATCCCGGGGCCGCAGAGGTGGGAGACATGAGTGTTATCACAGGGCCATCCTTACTTCCCTTGAGAAAGACAGTTATCGCGGCAGTTAACTTTGCAATTACTTTCATTGCGTAAAACGCCTGCGAGTTTTAGTAATGTTTTTTTATGAAATATCTTGTTACTAAACATGTCCCATTTTTAAAAAAAAATGAGAGCCACACGTGCCCTTTTTTGACAATGTGTAAATTCATCGTACTTTTGTTTGTTTTCGAGGAGGAAGAGTCCGATGAAGAGCTGAGTGAAGGTGTAGTGTTTTTAATACTAATAGTATTTAGGTTGATTTCAAATGTTTGATATTTAATGTGTTTTATTAATATCTATAATAGGCTAGTTTCATATTCTAACAGCTGGACTGGATCTAGCATGAAAATGGTCTATTTAATATGCGTAACATTTATTTCATAAGAATACTTTGTTCACATTCCCAGAAAACATATGTCGAAGAATTTCTTTGTGTAATTCCCTGCAGTAAGGGATTAATCTGTGTATATAACTGTGTAATGAGAGATTATCAGGGTAAAGGTCTGCTAAGGCAGTCTGAAATTTTCCTGTACACCTACACACATTGTATTGTTTTAAAGAGGTGTCTAAGGTCATGGACAACAAATAGTGCCCTGTTGTTGTGTCCGAGTGTAATCCAGGCTTATGGTTTTAAGTTATGATTTTGTAAAATCAATAACATCGTTTTTCGTAACAGATGAGAAAGCCAAGGACGAGCCAGTACAAGGAAGCCAGCCCTCCTGCGATCAATGCACTGGTGCTCTCAAACAAGAAGCAGAGGCAGGCTGGGTAATATATCAATAGACAGCAAGTCGTTACGGTATAGTCATGGAGGTCCCGGTTACGCTGCTCCGTTTGTTAGAAAAGTGGCTACGGAAAATTCTGAACCAAAGAGTTTTAATGTAATAGGTCGCATAACATGATGTCAGCCTTTATAGTTGTTGCAGTCTAGCCAAGTGGCCTCGCGAAACTAGGGACAAATTTCACGGCAAGAAAAGCATAATTTTATTGTAAACGAAGAATTGTTGGTTTAGAAACAACGTTTCTTCCTAGTTAAAATGGTGAAGTTGTTTTTTGGGTCATATGAGGCTAAGTCCAAGTGAAACCAGAAATAATTATGGAATGATTTCCGTACAGGTCCCTACTTCATTATGCATGCAGAATAATTTAATTATTCATTCGCACTATTGTTTTGTAGAACAATACGTATACCCAAGAGAACCGAATATATACATAACAACAACAACAACAACAACTTTATTTGTACCAACAGTAAAGCAATAAGCTACAAGATATTACAAAATAGAAAGGAGTACAGGCTGCACCAAATAACCATAGGGGCTAATGAAATAGGACAGCCACACTCTGGTAATTAAGCTAATATAAATTAGGTCAGATGCACACATATACGCACACACGCGCCAAAGCAAAAAACACATAAAAAACTGAGAAAGACAAAATGTCAAAAACAACGGAAAGCCAGAAGAATTATGATGTTAGGATAATGAGAATTTTTAATAGTTTTCAAAAAAAGTTAGCTTTATGTTTTTCTTACAATGTTTGAGAGGAAGAAGCTTTAGGTCATCACTTATATCATTCCAGACTTTAGCACGATGAAAACGTATATTAAAGATTCCATAATTGGTTCTGGCCTTCGGAATTGCATAAGTCATTTTGCTAGATAATCTGGTATTATAACTATGTACATTCCTAACAGGATTAAAGTAATGGTCAAATACAGGAGGTAGGAGTTTATTATGAAACTTATACATAAATACTGCCAGTTGAAGGGCAATAATATCAAACAGCTTAACAACTCTTAAATCTTTAAATAAAGGACTTGAATGTTCATTAAAACTAGTAAAAGTAATTATTCTTAGGGCTTTCTTCTGTAATATAAATAAAGATTGTAAAGTTGTCCGATAAGTACCGCCCCAAGCAAGTATGCAGTAATTTAAGAAAGGTTCAACTAGAGCATAGTATAGGCTAAGTAGTATTTTGGTACTTATAAAATAACGGAGCTTAGAAAGAATGCCTATGCTTCTATTGACTTTTTTAGAAATATAAGTAATATGAGTCTTCCAATTAGCATTATAATCTATGTAGACTCCAAGATATCTAATAGAAGTTTCTTGTGTTAACATTTGATTGTTTATAGATAATATGACCTGTTTGGGCAGTTTTCTTTGGATAGGACGAAAAATGACAAAATTTGACTTATCAATATTCAATGAAAGTCTATTTGCACAAAGCCAAGTATAAACTTTCTCAAGTTCAGAATTGATCAGACTTTCAAGCATATTTATATCCCTATGCTGTAAGAATAAATTTGCATCATCTGCAAAAAGATGAAAATCCAAAAGCTTTGAACAATTATGAAAATCATTTACATAGATGAGAAATAAGAGTGGCCCAAGCACTGAACGTTGGGGGACTCCACAAGACACTGGTTGAATGTCTGAAGTAACAGCACCCAGGGATACAAACTGTGTTCTGTTTCTCAGATATGAAGTAAACCAGTCCTTAACAACACCTCTGATACCAAAGTAATCAAGTTTTGTGAGTAAAATTTGGTGATTAACAGTATCAAAAGCTTTGCTAAAATCTAGGAATATTCCACATGAATAATCATGGTCTTCGATTGCCAATTGCACTTGGTCAATTATACTAAGGACTGCATGTTCAGTTGAATAGTGAGAGCGGAAACCAAACTGTTTACTATAAATAAGTTGTCTCTTATCGAGAAAGTCAACTATCCGCTTATACATAAGCTTTTCTAACAATTTATTAAAAATAGAGAGTAACGAAATTTTTCATGGTAGTAGATAGATTTTGTCTTTAAGAATTTCTTAAATAAGCCATTTTTAATTTGAATAGAGGTCCTAATTCCAGAGGTTATCCATGGTTTTGATCTAGCTTTTAAATTTTGCTTAGATAATTGCTTAACAGGTACATGTTGATCAATAACCTCAGACAGCTTATTATAGAAATTATCAAACATACAGCTAGGGTCAGAATCATTATTAAGCACTTCTTCCCAGTCAATTGATTGAATATCAGTAATCAGTGCTTGTTTGTCCAAGTTTGAATAATCACGCCCGTAAACTTTAGTGCTGGTTGGAAGGGAAGATAATTTACTGACAATAAGAAAATTTGGTAAATGGTCTGTTAGATCATAACATAAATTACCACTAATCACAAAATGCTCAAGAGAATTAAAAAATATATTGTCAATTAAAGTTGCAGAGTGGTCTGTTATTCTAGTTGGCTGCAGAATTTGGGGATGAAAATAAAAAGTACCCAGGATATTAAGAAACCTGTCTGTATCAGGATGTGATTCAAATTTAAGGAGATCTAAGTTAAAGTCCCCTAGCAAAACACAGAACTTGTTTTCTCGATGTACACTTTCTACAATCATATTAATATGGTTAAGAAAAGCATCTACATTACCATGGGGGTGTCTATAAAAAGCCCCACAAATGGTATTACGTCCCTTACCATTATGAATTTCAATCCATAGGGATTCATAATCATTTTGCTTTTGGGCAGAGAGATCAGGACGATGAGTATATGCAATATTATCCTTCACATAGAAGCCTACTCCCCCGGCATAGGTGCAGCTTGGTTGGGACAAAAAGTTGTAACCAGATATCGCAATATTTAGGAGAGCCTCTTGATCATTCTTTAGCTTAGTCTCAGTTACACTTAATACAGATATGGGGAAATGTAATTCGGATAGCATATTAACCAGATTATCAAAATTAGCCTGCAAGCTCCTAATATTACAATTAAGAAAGGAGAGTGAATTATTAGTTAGACACTTTACAATATCTTCATTAGCATGAAAGTCATGTGTAGTGAAATAATTAAAATTCAAGTCAGAGGGCATATGAAGATCAATATCTAAATTAGTAAGATGACCAATGTTGGAAATAGAAGAAGTTATATCGAGTCGAGGTAATGAGGCATAGCTGGATGGACAACTGGAGCTATCAAGATAAGGGACTCCTCCGGGACACCTATCACAAAACTTACAAGTATCAATAGAACTTATCTTTTAAGATGATGATGATGGAATATCAGCAGAGGAGTTGATAGGTATCACAGGAGAGTCAGCATTCTTCCTCAAGAAAATTTTTCCAGCATTAGTTCACAGGAACTTGTAACTGTTGTCTTTTTTAAATTTTAAGCAATCTTTGAAAAGTTCCTTATTCTTTGACGTTAAGCTTTCGTTGATAAAGATCTTCTTATCAACAGGGAAGCCAAGGTCTGCCGTGGTGATAGATTTCAGCCTTTTCCTTGAACGATACAAGTTTTCCCTCATCTCTCGTCTTACAAACTTTACTATTATGGCAGGGTCCACTGATGCCCTACTACTTGGAATTCGATGACTAATGGATATATCTTTCCTTTCCATTGGAATACCCATCTTCTCACTTAGCTGAAGTACAATGTTATTAGTTTCTTCCTCCTGGGGTTCCTCAGGGAGAGGAATGCCACGAATTTCAATGCAGTCTCTTCTAGTATACTGCTCCAAGTCATTAAGACACTTCTGAGCTAACTTTAAATCATTTGCAGAACTTAATACTTGAGCTTTTAGGCTCACATATTCTTGCTGAAGTGCCTTTTTTTTCTCTTGAAGCGCCGTAAGAGCCTCTTCCATCTTCTCACATTTCGTGTTCAACGATTTCACCGTCGCTAATGCTTCCTGAAGTTGTTCAGAAAGTGGGCGCAATTTTTCACCTAAAATCTTCTCAAGTTTTTCCGCTGTAAGGTTTGGCATTGTTCTTGACATTAAAACGAATACGCTGTAGTAAGACACACCCAAACTCAACAAAGAATTAACAATATTGCAGGACATAAAAAGAAGACGTCCGCCATATTGCCTGACCGCTGACCGTTTACATGGGTAATTTGTACTTACGGGATGAATAAAAACGGATCTCATTTTTTCTCTCCCTCCCTCTCTTTCTTCTTTCCCTTCATCGCCCACACCGTTACTCGCTTTTTGTCCCAGCCTTCCCCTTTCTATCCCTTCGTCTTGTTTTATTTCCAGATCCCGCTCGGCTTTTTCTACCATTTTATCCCACGATATGTCACTCGCAGCTTGCCTTGAACTCCGACCCACTGTTAACCTCTGGATTACTTGTCCCTGTTCTTTACCACTGAGCTAACTGTCAAGTTGCTAGTTCACACCTTGGAAATGAGATTTATTTTGAATTCTGGCTGACTATTTACATAACAATGATACGTAATTATATACACGTGCCGCGCCGAGCACCTACGATCGAACTTACACTTGTAGGTTACCGTTAAGAGATCCCTGTTTTACTACTCTTGAAACAACCCATCCCTTTAATAATGCTAACCGTAACCCTAACTACAACTAAAGGCACTGTTTAGGCTTAAGGTTAGTCCCTGTGATAGTTTTGGGTTTTCAAGTATTGCTGCTGAACTGTGACCTGCTTTTCCTTCATGGCCCGTGCGTGCGGCACACTTATAAGTTCACGGCGTGGAAGAGTTTACCACGCTTAAAGTCTGATTGGTGCATCTTTCATGGGAAACTTTCATGCACGAGTTCATTGCAATTAAAATCGTTTCATATTTCCCTTCTTTTGAAGCAAACTTGTGTCTTCGTAAAAATCAAGATGGCTACCGAAGTGAAAGAGTCACAGCAATGGGAGATTTGATCATTTGGAAATTGTCCCAGGTTTATAGCCTTTCCGGACTTGTGCATAGAGTGGTGAAAAGAAAACAATTTACCTTCGTCTTCCGTGTCCAAAACCTGTGTGAAAACGCAGTCAGTTGGCAAAGACAAAGTGCCGCATCGGGAGATGGATCTCTTTCGCGATGCTCAAGAAAAAAGTGCAATGCATAGCCTTCAATCCGCCAGAACACATATTAATTTTCTGACAGTAAACTTTCCTTGAAAAAATATTAGCCCTAGCTACCTGTGGACGGAAAGTTTACAACTGCCTACAAGACAAGGGCTAACATCATCTCACCGCAGTTAACCATCGCCTTAACTTCGTCGATGCAGACAAACGAGCCCACAGCAGGGCATTGAAAAGACATAATGGGGAGTGAAACGAAGTATGCCTCGTACGGGAACATCCATGGATCTCTACCATAGCTATTTACTTGGAAGTATCATTGAGCATATTGCCAATCTCTACAAAGAGCGATAAATCGCAAAATCCCTCTAAATGCACCGTTCGTGATCCGAAATACATTGTACAGGAAAGGAAGAAAATATACACTTTGCAGTGTCTCGGCGAATTTTTAAGCAGACAGGAAGAACAATTTCACGATAAAAAGAGCAGGTAGACATTAAATTTCTTATGACAGTACTTTTATTTGGTTTGTTTGTTATGTTTCCGAATCTGAACCCTATTACAACGATTGCTTGAAACTCCACTTCTTGCGCTTATTCTAAAACAGAAAATTGGGTAAAATTGCAGAAAAAGTGCCGAAATTGCAGGAAATTGCGCCACAGTCCCAAAGGACGTCTATTGTTATCGCTATTGTTTTCTTGAAAAAAAAGAAGTGTATGCATAATGAAGTAGGGACCTGTGCGGAAATCTTGCCATAATTATGCATCATGAACACTTTAAAATACAGCACCCAGTCCCTCAAATTATTGTGTGTTTATTGGTAAACAAATTACGGTAGGTTGTCCAGTGGTCCCCAACAAAAGGAACTTCTGGATGTGAATCTCGACTCCAACGAGAAATAAGTTTTAAATTATAATTTAAAAAAAAAACGTTTGTATCCGATATAAATAACTTTTAGAATCGCCTATTTTTGTTTTTAGATTTTGCGGTTTTTTGTCATCTCGAATAACTGTAACATGTTACGGTTGCACTATTGTACATGTTATTAATATAAAAGTTATTTGAGTCAAAACAATAGCGTTTTCGCTTATGTGACCAGCAGCAATTTGCATACTAAAACAAAAGCAAGGATTTTTTATAAAATTGGAGTTCAATTCCCAAAAGAATATTTCACTCGTCCAACACGACCCCTCCAACATGGCCGCTGTGAGGTCCTGTTAAAATAACCAAGTTGGCAACCATAACACATCACAGTTATTCAAGATGGCGGCGCCCAGAAAATTTGAAAGTGAATATACTCTTTATGAAAAAAATGGTTCCCACAAATGTTTCCAAACATTATTTCCTTCGGTTTAAATTTATCCTGTAATAAGACTTGTGGAGATATCGATTCCCTTTGAGATTGGCGTAGGTCCCTGCAGATATACCAGGCAACACGTCCTTTTTGGGACGTAAGTTGAATGGGAAAAAAACTACGACAGGTGAAGAAACGAATGGTTTTAAGGAGAATCCAGTGTAATGCTCTAGCAACTGAGCTATCAAGCCACAGAGTTGGGAGCAGGTCAATATATTGAGCAGATGTGTTTCCGTGAAAGGAATGATGAATGAACGATAAGTGCGATTATTACTTTAATCTTTCGTCTATAACCTGCACTTCAAATACAAATTCCTTTGATTCAAAGACGATTATAGTGCGCACAATTATGAAGGCCAAATCCCATGTTGCCTGACCAGTGAGAAGGTGGATAGCGCTAAACAGCTTGATAGAGCTACACACCTTTAAAGGAAGTGGGCCTGGGCTAAATATCATTTTCTACCCTTAGCCAAGACATCCTCCAAAGACAGTTGTAAAGAAAACAAAGAAATCAAAGGAAAATGAAAAAGAAGATTCTATAGAAAGGTCTGGCAACCACGATGGTTACAAGAGTGACAACGAGAGCACAGAAACTAAAGAAGACATGCTTCGTACCGGCCCACGACTAACGAACATGTACTGAACATGCCAGAAGGTGGAGGAGAAACGCCGTCCAAGGGTAGTAACCCAGGTGGCTCTTTGCTCTCAAAGAAACCCCTTGCCACGATACAGAACGGAGTGCATGCGCAAACGAAACAGAACCAAACAAAGGCAACTGATGCTGAAACAGCGAAAGGTACAGTATCCTACCAAGGTGTCTCCACTTCTCTAGCCGAAGATTCCAGAGTTAAAGATTCGTCCCCGAGCATTTTTTGTCGTTGTTACTATGATTCCTTTTATGCGTAATATTCCATTTCCCGATCAATGCTTTTTTCGAGTGGGTAGGAGGGGACATTGTGTTGTGCAAACCCCAAAATGATGGCTGTGCATTACAAGTGTGTAAAATGATACACTAGAAATCTATTCACAATGATTGAAAACTTCATTAACGAAAAGGCAACACGGACCACCGTTAAGCAGGTTAAGCACAAGCTACTGTAGTTTTCCTCGGCCAGTGTCATGGACAATTTTCGTTGGGTCGTGTGTATGCCACATTTTCCTTTGACGAGTTTTGCGTTGACAAGTTTTATTTGCTCGTGTGAACAAATAAATGAATTTGCTTTGACAAGTTTTCACTGAAGCCAGCGATACAAGTACCCAGAGGACAACGAAAACCGAAAACGCGGGGCGCCAAAAAGAAAAAAAAAAATTTTTCAAAAGTACATTTTTCAGTAACGATTCCAAACTCAATCATAAAGATATGCAGCCTTTTACCTTTTAGTGCAGCAATATCTAAATTAGGAAATTCAGCTTTCAAGAGGTTTATTGTCTCGATCCCTCTAGTAATCTATTTTGGTACTCCACAAGGTTTCTCTTAGCCTACATAGCCAGCGTTTCCGTGGGGAAGTTTTATTTTACATGAAAGATTTTTTGATGTTTTGACCGCGCGAAAAATGGGCGAGGCCAAAATCTTTCATATTCCCTGCACGGAAACACTTCCTACGCAGGCTAGCTTTCTCTTGAGCGTAGGGGTATCAGGGGAAGAATGATGTAGCAAGCACGAGAACAAGACCAGTGAGCGCCCCGCAATTTCTCCAGTTTCTTGACAAGTTTTCCTTGGCCACCCGTACAGACCAGCAAGTTCTGCTACTTGTCATGCTAGCATTTGAACATTTGAACAAGAGCACTAAACAAGGAAAGCTTTTTTTTTTTACTCTCCAGTAAATAAAACGTGTCAAGGAAAACTTTCTTGTGTGTAACCGGCTTTAGGTTCACAGTAAAGGAGACATTTGTAAAAATTATCGTGTGACTTTAGTATTATTTAACAAATAGATTTTATGTTGCTGTGCGTCTGTTCAGTAATATATAGGTCACAGATGACGTCAAAATGTGGTAAGAACAAAAAAGGGGCACACGAGGCGATAGTCTAGTGTATCACTGATGTTCTTACCAGATTTTGAAGTCTTCTGTTATCTATTACTGAACAGACGCACGACAACAAAAAAGCAACATGGAGTCTATTTGTTTTATATAATAGAGAATTATACCTCATTTGCATGAAAGCTGATGGTGACGTCAATCGTGCGTCGGTCCTCTTATCGATCATAGGCAAGAACCAATCAAAATGCGATGATAACTTGGGTTATTATATAAAGAATTATAGTATTATAGTATGATAGTAAGATTATACCCACATTTCACCCTTGCTTATCACAGAATCTCCAGTATCTCAGTAGTTAGAACATCCGCACTATATCATGATCACAGAGAGTGTTGGGTTTAAATCCCATCTGGGGCTCGGATTTCTCCGAGTTCCCATTTGACGATGCATAATATCTTTCATGTATTTCTCACATTACTCGCTTGGGTGACTTTAGTGTTCCATTTTACCCGTAGATGAAGGGGGTCCACAGGAAAAAAACACCTGCGCTGTCCACTCACAAAGCCATCGAGGGTAACAGAGCCAAGACGCAATTAGGTGGCAAGACAATAGTATGGAAAACTGAGTAGTAGATACAGAATGAAGATCAAAATTCTGCATTCGATGGCACAAACGGAAATAATTGAGAAACTTTAAAAACACAGAGAAGTGAAGAGCTTCCAGACATAGATAATTCTATGGTGAGTTACACAGGCCCAGTTTTTGAGGAGCTGCACCGTGCTCGTTCAGGAGAAAATAGCCATTCCTTGTCCGATTAAGCTTGGCGACAATGAAAATCCGCCATTTTATCAATGTACGCGAGCTTTTACGCGCGCCAATGACGCAAGAAATTATGCGAAGTAGGGTTGCGAAATGCAAAAGCAAGGAATCACCTTAGACAGATTTACAAGACCCGAAGAAACAACTGACTAATACGCCTGAAATGTTTCGGAACTTTCGAGAAACGGGCCCCAGGATACCACTTAGCACTGGTTCACATTCGTCCATAGACGATATCTGTTTAGAGATACACTTTTTGTCATTCAAGTGTGATAACGACTGGAACAAAAGAACTCTTTGTTTCCACGGCCAATCAGGCTCTGAGCGGAACATTAATAGGAACAAATCTCGGATATGTCTACCCGTCTTTAATTAAAATATCTAATTTTATTGGATCCGTTCCATATGCCTCAGCTGGATCTTTGTAAGGCTTCGTGCAATTGTTTTCTTTCTTAGACTATTGTGTTATCAATCAATCAATCATGCGTGGTCTTGCAACATGAAGGTTAACCCCAGCTGGAGTGGCGACAAACACGATTCTAATTTCGTACCCAGATCTCACTCTGTCACTGGAAATGTGAGATCTGGCAAAGTTCGACAATACACTCTTTTTCATTGGCTACTAAAAAAATGGTTGTGGCAATGCAATCTACGCTCTGATTTGCTTATTTCGTGGGGCACTTCAGTGAAGGTAAAGTGAAGGTTTAGTTTTCGTAAGTGCATGTGCTGTTCTGAATAAATGCCAGTTGTGCGGAGGAAAGTTTTTTTTTTCTTCCGACGCTGGAAAAGCTTTACAGTTGAGGAAAATCATTAAAGAAATTTGCGACGTTTGTGTAAATGGAACCGACGAAAGCCCCACGTACCCTGCCACTCGAATAAAGTTCTGCGTAGCTGGCTACGTGGTACGGCGAAACTAATAAATTCAAGTTGAAGTATGTAATTTATTCAAAACAGCATTTCTCGTTCTTAAAGCGTGACTCGCGAATTAAGTAGTGATTAATTGTGAATTTTACAATTAGATTAACTACATTTTTCACGAGATCGTGTCAAGAAAATAGCGCTCGTTGCAGTGATTAGGTCTAAGCACTATTTAACATTTACGCTTTCAATTTACGGTTTGGTTAACAACACTTTTCACGAGATTGTGTGACCCCTGAGCGTTCGTTTCAGTAATTAGGCCTAAACCGTCTTTAACATTTTGGCTTTCAATTTACGGTTTGGCCAGCTACACTTTGCACGAGGTCGTGTGAAGAAAATAGCACTCGTTTATTGATTACGGCTAAGCGCTCGTTTCATTGATTCTGCAGTTGCTCCGACAATTAAACAATCTCGACCGTTCAAAAACAATCGCCTGTAGCGCTTCTTTCTGTTTCGGCTTAAGTTTAAGGTTTCCTTGTCCTCTACCCAAAAGAATCTCTTCACGAATACTCTCGAGATCCATGTTTATTCCACAAAATCACCCAAAATCACAACAGAGAGCACGAACATGTGCAGTGAAAGAAATGCCCGTATTTCGGGCCTCGCTGGCACTGAGCATGCTCGAAATCGAACTTTACCAGATCTCCCTTCCGTATGACCGTGGGAGATCTGGGTACGAGATTAACACGATTCTTGATCCCTCCACTAAGCTTAAGCAAAATCACAAACGTCGGTCTTCCGCTAGTCACAAAACCATGAAAATCTTGATGTTGCGTTTCACTTTCAGAGGATTTTCTGGATGGTTACCGAGCCATGCAATCTGGCATTGGTTTTCAAGAACCGGAAGAGGTAGGTAACACTAAAGTCACTAAAGTCCGCAAAAAAGGCAGTTCCAGTTCAGTAACGCTATGACGTCAAGTTAGTTTCTTGTGATTGGTCATTGGGCTCCCGCGGGAGTCTCATTTGCGGGAAATTCAATCTGAAAATAAATCGGTTTGTGAAAACGCCGTGACAGGAATGTAGGGCTGTTGTTCGCTCCTAGTAATGCTAAGATGCAAAATTATACATTTTTGAAAGAACTTCGATCTTTTGGATTTAATTAAATACTGACGACAATCAACTCCATGACATTGAATAAGGAATTGTATGAAATTGGGAAGACAAAATGACCCGTCAGTTCTATCGTTGTTCTGATGGACCTGTCTGGCAAAAGGGAAGCATCAAGGAAGCAAACATTTCTTATAAAATAGACATGAAAGATCCTACTTACGGCAACTTTTTACCTTAAATCATATGGAAAAGAATTGTTTTGAGGGAGAGCATCATAATCCTCGTTGTTGAAAAAAATAGGAGATAGAATGGATTACATGCAAAACGTTTTGGAATAGTCGCTAATGGATAACAGGGAAGTCGATTTATTATTATAAGAGAGAAAGCCTTCGAAGCCATTACACTTATCGTTGCTTAAATATTCCAGCAATACTGGCCAGCATGTTGGAGCGTTCAGTTGTTGCCAATATTTTCAGATTTTTAGTTCGAAGAATGCTGGCCAAACATGTGATTGGCACATTTACCAGCGCTTTCGCTTAGCGGTGATAATGAACTTTGTCGCGATATTTTGGTGTTGTCTGAAGAGTTCTTTTGTTAATAACCGGGACATTTAACAAGACAATGATAATATCAAATTCCCTCACCCCCGACTCTGAGTAATGACGACCCTTATGTGGGCAAGTTGTCAAAAGCGTGAAGAACGTCTGACCAACTTTTTTCAAGATTGTCCCAAATGAATGCATTCCGTTTCGATCTTGTCCTGTTTTGTTGATTTTGCTCTGCTCTGTTTTGTTTACAGGCCATTTTTGTGTCGTGAGTATGCGCAAGATTGCGTGTTTTTAGGCCCCTCTTATTTGTATGCCATTTGTTGGTTGTGCATGTGCTTAATATCATACAAGTAAGGATCAGGCTTTAAGGTCTCTTGTGTTTGCCTAAGGGAGACGTGCACTGACTCACGCGTACCCTATCGTTTTTAATTCAGAATGATGTAAAAGACATGTCCAGAGAATCAGCTGGACATGTCTGAATCATGTCTGAATCATTCTATGGTAAGTTACACAGGCCCAGTTTTTGAGGAGCTGCACCGTACTCGTTCAGGAGAAATAGCCATTCCTTGTCCGATTAAGCTTGGCTAATCAGACTGACTCAGGCGTTCCCTATCGTTGTTAATTCAGGATGATGTAAAAGACATGTCCAGAGAATCAGCTGGATTTGAAAGGTATAAATTGGTGAACGTTACTATGTTATTTATCACCTGCATATTTTGGTAAACGTTTTGAGATCGAAGTTAGCAATTTTGGAGATATTTATGGACGGGCGTTTTTTTGTGCGCAAGTTAGACGACAGCATTTTTTGTTCATTAAAAGTTATCCCTAAATATCATGAGTAAGGCTCAACATTGGCAAATTACAGCTTGAATATGCCACAAAACGAAGTTGATCTTCGGGCGTGCAAAGCGAAAAAAACTTGGCAATGCCATTGTGCCAATTAAGTGTGGTTAGTTTTCACAGCGACACTCCCGTAATAGGCACAAGTGACTACTATGGAGGAATTTGGCAAATCAAAGTGTTAGGTATGTGAGAGGCTTTGTATCTCTTGTACTTGATTTGGTTTAAATTAAGTGGTCTCATGACAGGGGCCAAAGGTGAAATATTGTAGAACTCAAGTAACCTTCAAGAGTTGTCACCTTTGGCAGGATCACAACACTGGGAACTCCGTGCCCTGTAGTCGCCCTCAATGATGTTTGGGTTTTTAAACGCATCAAAGAGATTGAGAAAAACCGTTGTATCGTTTCCTACGCCATAGTGTCCTTATCCGGGTACATTTAAGTTAGTGCTGGCGTGGGTGGGGCTCCAACCTTCCTCCGTTTGAAAGGCCAGTACTTTTCACCGACTTCACGTCTACCTTCGTTTTCATGCTGATGTTTGACCGCCTTACAAATAAAGCATTCTTTGCGAATTATTTCTACCTTTCAAAGCAGTTTCTGACGTGTATCTCAAGCCTTGTGAATCTAGCGAGGTAAAAAAAAAAACTATCAAGCAAGTCTATTTTGTTATGGTGCCGAATATTGTTCTCTAATGATGATGAACTTTATTTTTGTTTTATTTGGGGACACTTAATTGGCTAATCATGGTGCACCTCATATGTATAAGACAAATAAAGTAAATTACTTTAACGTTTTATGCAGAGCTAGTCGGTTACAGGAACTGAGACAAGAACGGCAAAAGACCGCCAAAGAAAGAAGGAAAGCTCTTGAAAGCAAACAGAGAGAGAAGTGGAAAAATTCAAGCCATCTTGAATGTGCACAAGGTATCATGGATTGTGTTTTTATTTCCATCGTGATGTTTTTTCGAGCCGTTAAGTTAAGAGCATGGTACGAGATGGTTATTTTGAAAGATATGCTCAGAAGAGCCAAAATGCCTTGCCAAAGAGCAATATGTTTATCTCAAACACTACCAAGGACAACCCTGTCTCAGAAAAGGAGTCCATTTTTTTGGTGAAACGGATCCTATATTTTGTTTGGAAATGGAAATGGAAATGGAATTTGTTTACCCACGGAACACCTTAAGAGCGCTCCGGAGCTCATTCAACATGCGTCCGTGCATTCCGGATCGAATTGGAATTTGGCAGTGTTGGTTTTTGAGGAGAGGGGGAAACTGGAGTACCTAGAGAAAAACCTCTCGGAACAAGGAGAGAATCAACAACAAACTCAACCCACGTATGACGCCGGGACCGGGAATTGAACCAGGGCCAAATTGGTGGGAGGAGAGTACTCTCACCACTGCGTCACCCCTGTTTCCCAAATGATTTACAATATTTCAATTATTTTTTCTTGTACGTCCACCATGTTGTGTGCGTTGTCTTCCTGTTACTCCCCTGCGTGTAATGACGTCATAACATGGCGGACGCGCTTCTGAGAAATGGCCGTTTCACCGATTAATTAATATTACCAAAAAAATTTGCGTTCTGTAATCTTAGTTGTAATCTTGGTATTTCTACAGTTTCCAAATCTGAGGGGGTCATCGAATTCATCACACCACCACCCACAACTTCTTCACGTAACACCACACCTCTTCCCTCTTCGGATCTGATCTTAAACCGCCTCGTAAAGGAACAGGAATTTGCCAGTGAACGACCATACCGCCTTAGACTTAGCTCGGAATCCATTAGTCAGAGACTAAACCCAGTGGCAAGGAACTTGATTAACCTAAAGACATCCGATCATAACGTGTCTGATGTTGTCAATGTGTTACCCAAGCCCCCACCGTCAGCCTCGATCCCAAGCAAGTGCAGGTAAGCCAATAGAAGTGTTCAGTTGGCATATCTTCTTTTTCTGTATCTTTTAAAGCTATCAAGACACCAGACTTGAAGTGGGTCGTGCTTCTGAGACAAGTATGCATGCATCACGCACTTTGTCAGACTCAAACCGTGAAAGGTATTTATTCGAAGATCCTTTTCCCAAAAAAAAAAGATGATATATTCTCAAAGAAATCCAGGCCTACGCTCGTTTTCATTTGCATTGGCTTATTTTGCTCTCATTTGCAATGATCATTCTCTAGAGTTGTTACAATCCACTGTTTAAAGTATGTCTTTCGTATAGGGGAATTTTCCTGACGTTATTCACATTTCGTTTCATTAATATACCAGCTTCCTCAGAGAAGCAGGGTTCTAACTAGGGGTATTTGAGGAGTAGAAGCTCCCCCCCCCCAAATGCCCAGCTTCCCCCCGAAAACATTGATATCATTCAGAAACCTATGACCCGGAACTCTACTGTGTTCGTATAACGGCGTTTTCACAGACCGATTTCTTTTTAGATTGAATTTCCCGCGAATGAGACTCCCACAGGAGCCCGATGACCAATTACAAGAAATTAAGCTGACCTCAAAGGGTCACCGAACCGGAACTTCCTTTGTTTTTTCCGGAAAAGATAGTCTAAAAATAAATCGTTTCCGTAAAAATGCCATTACATAGGCCCAGTATGGGAGCTGTAGGCTCTGGGTCATGGGTTCCTGTATCATTACAGTATATAAGTAACTATATCGGAAAAAGTCTTCCAGACGCGACGAGGTCAGTGCACATGAAGTAAGTATTCCCTGTCTAAGGACACTATATGACAAGGAACATGGAGTATTACAAACTGCTGGCCTTAGAGCAGGCTCGGGTATTGTGCTGTACATTCTGTTTATGAGTTGAATAGCGACAGCATGGACAAATTTGTAACCAGAAAACCACGGAAGGGAGACGCTGATCTACACACGTCATCAGAATGTAATTTTGGTTGTGCAGAGCAACCACCAGAAAAGGTTGGCACAACATCGAGTTCGACTAGCACTGGTCAACCAAGAAAAAGACACGGACCATGTGAAACTGATTGTGCAGTAAAACCACCAGAAAAGATTGCAGCAACATCGAGTAGTAGCACGAATAACAAGCCGAACTACAAGAAGAATTTAATCTATGACGTTTCATGGAAAAAGAAACATTCTTGGATGAACTGTTTGCGAGGACTATGAGAAAGTATCTGTAAAAGCTAAAGGTGCATGGGTACGTCCTGTGAGCAACTGGGCAAGGGCTGCGACGCTGTTGGCGAATTATGAGAAAAGTGAATGGCATCTAGCAGCAGTAGAAAAAAGGGTATTTTCTTAGTCTGCAGAAAAGCGTAGTGGTGTTATAGAACTGATTGTAACAGTCAGCGAGGAAGAAAAGAAAAAGAAAACGGAAAATGATGAAGAAGGTCATCCGATCACTGTATTTCCTTGTAAAACATCACATTCCCCACACCACTACATTTGAAGGTCTCGTTACCTTGCAGATCGAGAATGGGGATATCACGTTGAAAGCGCATACAGAAACATGCCCACGTAATGCAACCTATGAGTAATATTCCACAATAGTAGAACGTCTTACAAGCATCAGCAAGACTCTGGAAAACAGCCTCCTCGACAGTTTGAAAGGAAGCGTCTATTACTCGATAATGGTAGACGAAAGCACGGATAGCCTCCTAGGAAGAACTGTCAGTGTGTGCACGTTGGCTACATCCCAACAAGCCAGTGGAACACTTACTTGGTGTCACACAAGCTAAGAAAACTAATGTTGAAGCTATCGCTTGTTACATTTCTGATTTTTTGCAATCCAGAAGCATCACATTTGAGAAAATGCGTGGTCTTCATTTTGATGGTGCTAGCACCATGTCGCGTAACAGGATTGGTGTTCAGACACGCCTGAGGTTGCATGCTCCAAGCGCTATTTACGTACACTGTCGTTGCCATCTATTGCAACTGGCTGCTGTAAATGCTGCGGGCGAACACGCAGAGGTAAATCGAGTCTTAGGTATACTATTAACAATTTGGAAAGCATTTTACTATTCATCCAAAAAAGCGGAAAAACGAAAGGAGATTCAGGCTGAGCTTCAGTGTCCTGAAGTCAAGATGCAGAAACTTAGAGATACTCGATGGTTAGCCCGTGAAAGGGCCGTGCGTGCTGTTCGGCTAAGTTTGCCAGCATTGGTGAGTACTTTCAAAGAGATTTATGATGAGACAGGTGACGCAGAAGCACATGGGATTGCTATTCTCTCGACCAAATACAAGACTGCGGCTTGTATCTACATGCTCTGTGATGTACTGCATACTGTCGCGGCACTGCAAGCCAGCGTACCAGCAATGGTTGAGAGCACTATTAGACGGTTAATAGAGTTGAAGGAGAACGTAAATAACTGCACGTGGTTCAGAAATCATTCTTCAATGTTCACTGATAATGCGCAACTTGGAGCAAAGAACATTGTGGTCACAGAGGAAGAAAAGAACTTGTTTCTTCACAAGGTCTATCGTCGGTACGTGCAAAGTGTTGTTGACCACACTAATAGAAGGATGGAGTCTACAGATCTTATTTCTGCTATGTTTATTTTTGATCCACGACATCTCCCAACTAACGATAAATTGGCAGACTATGACATAGAAAAGATAAGATCCCTAATCAATTTCTACAGTGTCGCACAAAGAATCCAATTTCAGGGAGAAATAGGCGTCTCACAACCTGACATTAACGCTAAGGATACGGAATCAGAATGAAAGCTGTTTCGCCGAGTCTTTTTTGTGAGGTTTATGGACAGCACCTTACAACAAGTTCTCTCGACATTGATAGACAGTGATAACTCTGACATTGCCACTGCTTTTCCGAACTTGGCAAAGGTAGCTGCGATTGTAAATGTATTACCGGTGACAACTGCCACTGTTAAACGTTCCTTCAGCCCCATGAAGCTAATTAAAACAAGGCTCCGCGATAGGCTCGGTGCGGATGCACTTGAATACACCATGCGCATTTGCATCGAAGGTCCTGACCAGTTGTCAGATGATGCCCTGGAGTCAGTGGTTGATTATTACAAAAGTTTAAAGAAGCGCAAACTGGCTTTGTAATTCAATTCAATTTCAATTCAACTTCTTAGAGAAGGAAAGTACATTTAGATCCTCAAGTTGATCAGGGAGATTTTCCAAAGATCAATTGACATGATTTGTTTACCTGTATTTGTTTTCACACTCGATTACACACATTGTCAGTTAACAGTCGCATCTACCGCGGTCAGTTTCTATTTACAGGTTTACAGTTATCTAGAATTTTGCAGTAGTTACGAGCATTGGTAAGAAATGGAAAAGTGCCTTTGTTGAGTTTATTTATTTTATTCACGTACTAACAAGTCAACGAGTATGTATAAATATTTTTGGAATTAGACGTGTCGGGAAACTCCTCTGTTCACGTTAGCAAATATCTCAGCTAAGTGTAACATTGTCAGAGCGTGATCACGACTAAAAAATAAAATAAAATAAAATACCCCTGTAACAATTCTCAAAAATGTGTCTCAAAATGAACCAGATTGCATCTCAGCGCATATTCATTTCAAGAAATTTCCGGGGGAACATGCCCCCGGACCCCCCTAGGAAGCTCGTGGCCTGCGGCCCCTCGGGACTTATCCCCCAAACGATAAATCCTCGATAGAACCTTGAGAGGGCATCATACTATTTACAAATTGACTTAAAACGTTAAAAGAACTTGTTAAAACTTAGTTTAAATCTCCAATTTTACGCCTTTCATCTTTGATAACAAGCCAGTTATTAACCATCAAAAACTGATAAATTCTTGGCTGGCAAAAGCGCTAATGTTCCGATGCATTTTTTGTAACATTTCATTCTTTTACAGCGTTCAAATTTTCCAGCGATAGCTCAATATGCGACATACTTTCAATATTCAGTACTTTATTTTCGGCTGATTGATTAGAAAACGAGAGCCCTATTCTAATGACGCAAAAAAGTGTAAACAAAAATTCCACCATATTTCATCATTCATTCACGTGTACCAACTTACAACTAAAGCTCCGAGACAGCTAGATAGCTCAGGCAGAGGGTAGAGCAGTGCAGCGCAATCGCAAGTCGTTGAGCTCGTGTTACTCTTATTCCCGGATTTTTGTCAGGTTTCTTAGCAACTACTTATGTATATGTGCTCTCAACTGCGATAATCATTCTTGCTTAGTGTCATTACAACTACTTACTAATACCTCGTACATGGTTACCTCTTCTGTTAGATGATGCACGAATTGCACAGTGGTGAGGGCACTTGCCCTCCACCATTGTGGCCCGTGGTTCGATTCCCAGACTTGGCATCATATGTAGGTTGAGTTTGTTGGTTCTCTACTCTGCTCCGCGAGGTTTTTATCTGGGTACTTTGGTTTTCCCCTTTTCTCAAAAAGCAACCTCTGACATGATTTGATTTCTGCCTAGTGTCCTCAATAGGACATTTTCGAGTTCATGTCTGCCTCGTCTTCAAAGTGAGTCTCAGTGCGAAGTGTTTCTTATAAAAATTAGTTTTCATTCATATGTGCACTTCGCACTTAGACTCGCTTTGAAGAGGAGGCAGACATGAACTCGGAAATGGCCTATTAGTTCCCTAGCGCTAAACACAGTTGACAAAAAAAGTCTCGTTCGCTAACAAAATGAAGACAGCAATCTCGCCTTATATCGCACAAGGATTGCAGACCGTACAAATTCACGAACGATGTATTTTCACAAGTAACTGTCAACTTTTTTGTCAATTTTTACTCGTGAATTTGTGCGGTCTGGAACCCTTACCCTCTCCGGCGAGATTGCTGTCATCATTTTGTTAGCGAACGGGACTTTCGGCGTGATGCCCAAGGGGTTTGCCAAGCAGAAAGGTCTCTGATGAGTCCCTCAGTCGGGATGAAACGAGCTTCGTAAGACTAACCACGAACAATGTATTTTCACAACTAAAAACAGTGGGCACTTAAATAAAGATCATTACTATGGATGCTCATCGAATCTTCTTTTGCTTTACGTTTTAGTCGCTATGTCCTTGTCGCACAACCGGATGACAAGCAGCCTCAGATACAGGCCACGATGATGGAAAAACACTACTAATGGTTCGTTTCCAAGAACAAGAATACGCAGAAAACGTCACAACAGTGCTACTTCACCGAAAGTACTTTCGAACCGGAAAGTCACAATAGAATCTTGAACATGAGATGAATATCTTGACGAGGTGTTGGCCGGGGACGGATTTTGTTATAAAACGAAAAAACACTAAGCTGTAGGAGCTGCTTGCGTGAAAAAGAAAGTTCGTAGCACTGAGATGGTTAGTTTTCGTGTGGTTTACCTGCAGAAATTTATGTTAGGGTTGTAGTTTATATGAATGGTAGAATGAAGCTACTGAAAGACCACCCGCAACCATGTTGTTGTTTTATTTTTCATTTTCTCCTATGGACGTTTTGGATGCATCTAGTTAACATTGAGTCAGGATCTTCCTCTTTCCATGTGAACAGCCTCAAAGAAGCGAATTGTTCTAAATGCTTGTGTATCGGGGGTTTCAGTCTGAAAAAAACTGCGGAGTTCGTACTGTCAACAGATTTTTGCTTCTCCAATTGAGTAGTGGAAGGACAGGAAAACGTTCTGGAAACCTTAACTTTCGTACGCAATGTTTCGTACGCCGTGGATTCCGGATTCCAGACTGAACGGTTCCACCGAAATGGATCCTCATGATTCCATCGAAATCCGTGGATTCTGGATTCCACCCTCTGGATTCCGGATTCTTAAGCTTCACATTTACTGCATTCCGGGTTCCTTCACACAGGGCGATTTATAATTATCTTTTCTGTGGGGTCCAATTCTTTAACTTCCCAATTAAATATTATATTTCATCCATGCTTAACAGACCACTTGTCGCGATTGGCCCCTTTGGTTATTACATGTAGCCTTCACTCTAATTTACTTTATTGTTCATAAAATGAACCCTTTTGAATGTGTTCCGAGTAAGTGAGTGTAATTTTAAAAAAATGTTGTTGGAAGCGCCCTGGCAAGTGAAACATGGAAACATTTTCAAGTTCTTCAGACAGAAGCTGTTTCTATTGTAGGAATATTGATTGTTTTCACTTACAGGATTAGGGACCGCACAGTTTTGAAAAAAAAAGTGTTTGCACAATATACACCCGTCGTTGTGATTTTTGTCCTTCGCAGGTGAAGTTTAATTTGATTTTTTTTTTCAACAAAAATTTATGCTTAGCATTTACAACGAAGTACAATAATGCAATGAAAAAGAAAGGAAGAGGTACACCAGGTTAGTTTTGAAATGCAATTTTAAATCCGCAATTTTCAACGATTAACATAACAGACCAAATCGGCCAACTCAATGTTGTTCCCAGTTTAAACCCTTTAAATGTGAATGCTACATTATAATGCAAATACAATGCAGCAACAATCTTAACCCCGGAAGATTGAATTTCGTACAACATTGAGGTAGTCGATTTGGTCTATTAACCCAATTTCACGCAACTCGTTTTCGTGAACATGATGAATCAGCTGGCTTCACCATATCATTTTTTTTTCCAGGGAAAAAACCTTTACTACTCTGTCCTTTTTGTTGCCTATATCCTTTAAATAAATCTTGTTAATAGTGAAGGACGTAATGAGGATTTGTTTGTGAAAGTAAATGACGATTTACTCTCTCTTCGCGCATTGAATGATTTCCATGCAATAACTCATTATTTTGAGTTCAAAGCGCTGTGACAAAGAAGTGCAATGAAACAGTAGTTTGTTATTTGCACCCATTGCATGGGAATTTTTTTCGTGGCCTTCGGCTTTCTTTTGTATTTTTACAAAATGTTAAACAATCTTTGTTTGTTCCTTGTGAAAGAACTAATGACCAAAAGGGCGGGTCCCGTTTGGGTTTCTACTTTGTCGCGAGGCCTTGGAGCGTGACACCATGCATTTAAAAGGAATACACGAAATCATTTCCCGTGGACCATCACATCGAGTAGAGCAGGAATCAACCCAGTTCCAGGTAAGGAGGGTTCAAGTCTTCTGGCATGGTAATTGTCCTTCCCAAATCATAACCCTGTCTGGTTTGTGGGTTAAGATAAGATCTACCAAACTACGGAAAGTGTATTTTCTTTTGCTCGTCGAGACTGTTTATTTAGGTTGGAAATTGGAGGGAACGCGATTTAGCGCTCGTTGAATTCGTTGCTTTGTATTCGTGTTTAGTTCGCTGGGAAACCCTACGTTGTCTTTGACTTGCCGGAAAAGATACTGGATTCTGGTGACGATTAATCCACAAAAATGTCAAATACAGTAGCTTTTCAACGCTCTAGCTGTACCTCAGACGACAACTGCAATGCAATGTTTCCTGTAGTGCATGCCACTCCCAAAACTTTGCTGTGACCATGATGCAAGTAAGAGAAGATCATTGTAACGAATTAACCAGTGTGTAATCATTGGTGATAAAGCAGATTCATGTTTGTTGTGACATAGATTAGTATTTTGTATGAATACTCTCAGTTTACTTATTCAATTCTTCTGGCGAAAGATCGAACTGATCCATCAAATTTCCCTCAATTAACATTCTTGTGAGTACTTGGTTGTACTTCTCAAGTCGGTGAAAGAATTGCCGAAGAAAGCAGCCTTTCTTAGTCCCTCCGACATGTTTGGTGAGTGAGTAAAGGCTGTGTCGAGCTTGCCGCAAAAAAGCGGCACCAATAGCCCTATTCACGGTTAGTTTTTCTTATTTGCATTACAATGTAATCTAATGTGGATGCGAGGCAATTTCGGGTTAAAACTACAAAATAGCCCGAAATTGCCTCACATGCATGCTAGATTGTATTGTAATGCGAATGAGAAAAACTAACCGTGAAAAGGGCTATACAAACGTCGAATTTCTGCCGTGTCGAATCAAGTGCATATATTATTGTAATGTATATATGGACATAATTGACTACGCAATGCCCTGAATCAGCATTAGCTAGCATTGAACAAGACAACGTTTTATGAATAAATGCGGCACAATTATACTCGACGTCTGAATTAGATGGCGAAATTTTATCGAACTTAACTCAAACTCAATTCAATTGAGTTCGACACGGCAGAAGTGCGACGTTTGAATGGGGCCTAACCAGCGTGAGAAGGATTTGTGAGCTTTCGCCATGCAGTTTCGAGCGTTAGCACTTGTCAGAGCGAGTGAGCGAACCCATAAAACTTCAGCTCACAAATCCTTTTATCTTCATCCATTCGAATTCGTAAATTTTATAAAGCCAATTTTTCGTGATTGAACGTCACCAAAGTTTATCCCCCAGTTTCTTTTTACATAGTTAATAGACGAGAATGGTTATGAAACCCGACAACTTTCTTTGTTTTAGGTTTTTGTTCTCTTTTTTGGCCTTGACCGTGCACAAAACACAATAGTTGTTTACTCCGTACTGAGGAACTAACCAATAGAAACGTGTTGGTTACGTAATTTATGAATAGTGTATGAACGCAAAACAAAAGATTGTGCACGGTCGTGGACTTTCCAACCTAAATCTTGCCATCTTTGTTTGCTCCTTTGATGTTTGCCGAGCTTCCAAACCAAGTTATTAAAGTGCTACTATGATCAAAAAAAAAACCTTTCCTTTTTTTCCCTCAGATTTCAAAAGAATGATTGCCTTAACACCTGTCCAGCAAAATTTTCAGCTTTGATTTTGATCCAAAGGCTGTTTTCTTGAGTGTGAGAAGCTGGGAATACAATGAGGGTAGAGCATAACTGTCCAAAGGTTATGCAACACGTTTTGGTGCTCATTATATCAAGAAACTGCCACACTTATAAACAGGTTATAATTGGTGATAGGTTCTTATATTATTTAAATTATGAATAAGATTGTGAAGACTGTTTTAATTTGGGATGATAAGCAAACAAGCACGCCTTCTTTATCAATGGCAATTAAATTTGATTATGGATATCTTTATACAAAACCCCTTATTCCTTCATGCAAACTCCTGCAATTGTACTTAAACCATTTAATAATTTAAATTGAATATGAAATTAATATACTTATTAAACACATTTACTTGCATTCGCTTTTGAAATCTTCTTGTTTGCGGTAACTGTATATACAATTTTGATACCAGATAGACTTAATTCATGGTAATTAAAATTGTTTTATGTAAATGATTACTGCATATAGCACCTCGTATCCATAATGACATTTGATACAAAATTGACACTAAATTAGCAATGTTGAGGAGCATTTTATTTATCACGATTATGGACTATTGCCACGGATTTTCGTTCAGATTTTCAAATTCTATGTAGATTAGTGAATAGTGAGAACCGGAATGACAACGACATCGTACTAAAACACTCCACTGTAGTAGGGTGTCGAAGTGGCTATTCACATATACGCATTACTTACCTATATAGCCATTATTATTATTTTTTATTTATTTTTTATTTTTTGCCAACTACTGTAACATGTAGTGTCAGAGACGAACATCTTGAGTCGCAATGAAAGCTTGCGTGGTTAATTTTGTTCCATTTAACCCACATAATTGTTCTTTATCTTTTAGATTGTTGACAACAAGAATCTGATCGATATGAGAATTCTAAGTGTGATTCATGTGCTATTTCACTTATTTCTCGGAACGAACGCCTGTACGGAGATCCGAGTAACAGCCGAAGATAAATCGAGGATCATCGGTCGAACAATGGAGTACAGTCTTGATTCATTTTCGTACCTCATCTTAGAACCCGTGGGATACAATCACACCGCAAAACTACCAGAAGGTTGTCATTCAGATGGAGATCATTTTTCTTGGTCGAACAAATACACTGTGACATATGTAAACGGTTGGGAGCAGATCAGTGGGAGGTCTTATGTTCCCTGGCTTCACGAAAATAGATCATGAGTGCCCTTATTTTTGTACTTCAAAATGGTGTATAAGTCTCATAGTGAAACAAATAGCACTATCCAATGGATAGTGGTTTATCCGGTTGCAGTACCTACCTTTTGAATCGAACTGGTTGTTCGAAGGCCATTATAACTTTATCCGGCGGATACTGAGCCACTATCCGCCAGTTTCAAACTTTCAGTATTTGCCCTTAGAACTGTGAATATGCTCACTCCAAGCACATCTAGTTAACGCGTGAAAGGGTGTGAGAAAATCTCGGTCAACGTGACTGTCAATTCACTCAATCAAAACAGGTCACAACGCCAATAGACCTTTTCGGCTTGTACATTTTGTTTTCCCAATACGGATCATGTGATAATACTCAAGAGGTTTGGTCCTTTGTTTTGTTCATTAAAAGAGTGCATACAGGCATATTCATGCTTGCATGCCCTTATTTTAATGAACAAACAAAAGACCAAACCTCCTGAGTATTATCACATGATCTGTATTGGGAAAACAAAATATACAAGCGAAAAGGTCTATTGCGACCATTTTGAAGTTTTAATGAACTACGATCTCAAATCTTCCTTGCATGAAGGAAAACGGAAAGGAAAGGAAAGGTTCGGGTGTTTATTTAAGTGTCTAATCTTCTAGCGCTCGAGCACTAATTGGGGACACTGTAAATTGAAATTAACAAATTAACGCCAATCAAATCAAATGTTGGTTTTTGAAGAGACGGAAAAACCGGAGTACCAACCTACATATAACGCAGAGTCTGGGAATTGAACC
>NW_027179915.1:20000-23271 GCF_036669925.1 Montipora capricornis | reverse complement strand
TTTTGACCGTGGCCGCCGTTTGCTCGATATTTACAGACATCTGCTCTTAGAAATTCAGTTCTAGAAGTATTTTCAAACTCTTAACAGAATTTCAATAATTGTTGTTTGTTAAGTACTGGCATTAATACACTATATTGTAAGGAATACACTTTAACAAATAGTGAAACCATTTCTGGAACACCAGTTAACAGCAAATAGTCATTTGTTCGCAGAACATCTTACAGAACTGTATAGATTATTTCCAAGGACCAAAATATTGTTCAAAGTAGAATTAGTAAGTGACATGGCTACACATTGCTTACCAGCATTCACACCAAAGATTGCTTCATTTCCTTGGCTAGAGTCAGTGGACAGGTGGTTGCTGGATCAATGATATCAAATATTGTAGGACCTGGATTTTCCCTCACATCATCACCTGTATTTTTAGGTATTGCGAATGCTGTGTGTACCATCAATGTTTATTACTCCTACTCCAGTAGATGCGGCTAGTAACACTGTTGGATTCTCAGGATTCATTGGAGCATGTCTATAGATTTTTACTACAGTGTGGTAAATTGTTTTAATCAAATGGCTTTTCCCAGCACTACTTGACCTCCAGTTATAAATAAATAAATAAACAAACTGGTTCAACATTTTGTGACTTCAGGCTGTTGAGGTTTCATTTATTTCTAGTCCATGAAAGCACCCTGTTGAAAGCTTTGCATTGCATTTTTAATTATTAATGATCTAACTGATTGACGTAATTGGTCATCAGATATTCCTCTTGGCTGTTTATACATAGTTATTGCTGATGGACTGTGATTTCCAGTAGTTTGGGAATTTGCACCAAGCTCTGAGGGTACTTGTTTATTGAACACCTTATCTACTGATGATTCATCTTAGAATTCTAGTTGAATGTCAGCATTCTCTTGATCATTTATAAGATCGTATGAATAAATGACAGTGCCATGCTTGTTTTTTAGCCATTCTAGTGCTTCAGTTACTAGTAAATAGCTGATAGAGATGCTGTAGTGTGCACCAAAAGTTGTCTAAACTGTGCAAATGGGAATAAGAGAAAGTTTAGCGGCAAGTCATCGATGTAAAATTCTAAACAGGTCATTAAATTAGAAGCATACTGAGGAAACCCATTTCACTGCTGCATTGTGGCAAATTTTCAACCAATCATTCATGGTCTCATGGTGTGATGAATGGATTTAAACTAATAATAACACCACAAGTACGCATTGCGGACCTTTTTTTTTTTTTTGCTGTGAGCTTTTTGGTTTTGCCGAGAGCTTTCTGGTTTTGCCGTGAGTTTTTGATTTTGCCGTTAGCTTTTTGATTTTGCCGTGATTTTTTTGCTTTGCCGTGAGCTTTTTGGTTTTGCTGTGAGCTTTTTGGTTTTGCCGTGAGCTTTTTGGTTTTGCCGTGAGGTTTTTGCTTTTGCCGTGAGTTTTTTGTTTTGCCGTGAGCATTTTGGTTTTGCCGTGAGCATTTTGGTTTTGCCGTGCGGAATTTGATATTGCCGTGACACTTTTAGTTTTACCGTGAGGTATTTGTTATTGCCGTGACAGTTGTGGGCCACCGTAGGATACGGGATTTTTATTTATTTATTTTTTTTTTTGAAGGAAACTTTATTCAAATCCCACAGTTTTACTTTCTTTCTTAACTCCATTCATCCAAAACTTACAAGATCAGCCTTAAATCATCCGAAAAACTTGTTACAAATCGCAGTTCAACAACTCTGTATTCGAAGTCCCGTTCCGTAATCCTGGTTTAGTTCCTTGCAAACTATTTAAATCTGCCGTGGCGAAGACAAAAAGACACTTGTTCCTGGAAAGCTGTTTAAATCTGCCGTGGCAAAGACAAGAAGACAACATCTGGTTGTACTTCATTTCTCTCAATGCTCAAAAATCTTAAATTCTTTAATAGACCTTTCTACCGATACGGCGGCCATTTTTATTTCTGTTGTTTCAAAAAGCTATTATGGGATGCCCAGGGGGCAAATACATATTATATTCGAAACAATAGAAATCAACATGGCCGTCGTATCGGTAAAAAGGTCTATTGCGTGTTCTATAGGCTAGTCCAAAGTTTCAATTTTACAATTCCATAATCTTGATTTTCAGTATGAGAGTAACTTGGTACCAAAAGTTCCACAATAACTTGAAATCTCGTTAAGAGAGTCCGGGTTTAAATCGCCAAAACTCTCTCTATTGTCAATTCAAAATTCATCAAAAGCAACAAGTAGTAAATAGTTCTCAGAAACTACGAAAGTTCGTCATGATTCTATGCTGAACAAAAAAACTATATACCATTTCATCAAAAAAACTATCAAAAACGAAACCAAAAAACCCTGGTGATCGCTTCTCAAGGGAACATACAGCCGAAACTGTTCTGCGCCTGCCTCTTGTGGCACTGAAAAAAGTACCGTACGTGGTACAATAGTACTTGACCGTAGCCCTTGGCCGAGAAGCGATCAGGATACGGGATATTTAGGTAAAAAATTGTAGGGATACGGGATTTTTGGCTGGAGGGGGAGGGAGGGAATTGAGAAGATACGGGATGTTACTGGGTTGCCTATGGCAAACCCAGTCGAGGTCTGCGTTTAGTTTGTTTGTTTTATTATTTTTATTTATTTTTTATTTTTTCCGTGTCGGTAAAAGTCTTGCCTGTCACTCCCCTGGTAAGTGGTGTCTTTGTGCATAGAGCCTTCTGCACGTATTTTCTTAGGATCGAGAGGGTAGTGGAACTGCGTAGATTTCTCTGGTGGACACAGTAGGATCATTAACTTAGCCTGCAATGGCGTCGAAAGTCATCTAACGCGAATGGCGTTTAGTGGATCCTTAAACAAAATATACCCTTATGGAGCTCAATAATGGAAAGTCAGTTGTATAAACTAGGCAGCAATCTCGAAAGCCACGAGTACTGGACTTCGACAACAATCTATCGCCCGTCGAGACGAAATCAAAGTGAACTGTGTTTACCTGAAGTACATGGTAATTTGACACGACTGAGTTTCTTGTCTTCACGCACGCAATGAAATAGGAAGGGGTTTTCGCTTCTAAGAGCAAATATGTTGTTTCATTTTTCGCTGGAAAGGGATTCTGTGGTATTTTCTGCCTTTGTGAATTATAATATAATGTTGTGTATTGAATTTTCGAGCTTAAGGTTGAAATGTGATATGGGAGAAGTTTTTTAGTATTGCTCTGTAAGCAGGAAGGGTTCATAGGCCTGTTGGAAGCGTGCTTGAGTTTCAACAAAATGAGCCCCAAAATCAGTGAAAACTTGT
>NW_027179915.1:0-10000 GCF_036669925.1 Montipora capricornis | reverse complement strand
TTTATCGGAAAAATCGTTACTGCTTCCGTCTGAGCTACTGCTTTCCCCAATTTCCGAGTCTGAATGAATGAAGTTCTGAGCAAACGCTTGCTTCAAACTTGAAAGGGAAACTGATGATAGAAATTCGATATTATCCTCATTCAGGAAAGTAATTTCGGACGCCATTTTTTAACTCCTTATTTGCGCAGCGCCCTCACAGAATTTACGCGCGTGTGGCACACGACATGGCGCAATTTTTTCTAAAAATAGATTTTTTGGTACAACACATGTGGACAAACCTAAGAGTGAAAATGACATCTCGTTACGGTCTCCATCCCTGATTATGGCTCCTGGTGCCTTCTGATTTTCTGTAGCACGTACCACAGGCAACCCAGTGTATGCTTCACGGAAGCATCTCGTTTTTTTTTTAAAGTAGGATTGCATTACGTACGTGTGGTAGTGCAGTAACTTGACAGTGTTTTTTTCCATAACTGTCAACTGAGCTGCGTTTTGTTTTTTTCGGGAGATTCAAGTTGTCCTTGCGTAAAATATGTAGCTCGATATTGTTTTCGTATCGTAAATCATTACAGTGGCATGGTAGATGTCTTTGCTAAATATCTCTTGAGGGGATATGTAGTTCAGTAAAATACTAAACCCAGAAAGATTGAAGAAAATAAAAGGAAATCGAGAAACATTGGCTTGAAGGCTGATATGTTGATCATTTACAACTTCTTTTCACAACAAGCTTAAGCGTGTACTCTGAGCTACTGACAGCTTTCCACGACAAAAGTTCATCCGACGGTTTAGTATGTGGATGGGAGACGTCAAAACATGCGACTTACTGTCAGGAACATACGACGGAAAATTCTATTTAAACGCTCAAAAATGCGATGTAAGCAAGGTACAGATTTTGTTAGCCTGCTTTATGCAAACCAAATATTGACGCAAAAGTAAATAAATATTGATATGTAGTTTTTAAGGAGGAGGAGGAGTTTTTCATCTTGTAATGGCAAATAGGGTGCTTCGTTTTCGACTTGGGATCATGCTTCGTTTTCGAGGTTTGAGTTCTTCGGTTTCGAGTTGGGATTCTCCTTCGTTTTCGACTTAGGGTCCTTAGTTCGATTTCGACCTTTTGAGTGAGTGCTTTATGCTATGTTCTTCGTTTTCGAGTGCAGAATAAATAAGAGTGCTGGCTTAGTTAGATGTGCATGTTTACCTGCACTAAAAGGCTCATATCTAAATCGTCGGGTATTCTTAAAGCCGGAGACTTTTTTTTCTTTTATCTTTAGGGGCGTAATTTCATTTTCCGTTTATTTGTGATAATGCAGGAGTCAAAACAACATGATATCACAGAGCTGATAATAGTTCGATTTCCGCTATATATTCAAAACTGCAACTGAACAAATCACTTTCCGCGCCTTCGCCAAGTAATCTCTGTATTGTCTAAACGCAGTCTTTTAAATGATTTGCAAAAGGTAAGTTAAGTTCTCCATAGATTATAGAACGGTTTAGGAACAATCAATTCTATCTGGATATCACTTTTTCGAAACAATGCATTTATGGTCAGATTGTTAATCGAGATCAGGTCGGCTCAAAAGATGCTCTTCTGTTTGCGAAGCTTATCAAAAAAAGTCGTGTCACTATATCTTAGAACTCGATTTAAAGACAAAAATTGCTTGAGTTTTGCTTTTGACACCATTACAGCTTGTTATAGTTTTTTTTTTTTCCTTTTTTTAAATCAGACTGTAGATTTCGTTCTTTGGTCGCGCTCTGGTTACCATGCTGTGTCTATTTGAGTGACTCAGGAAAAAAGGTCAGTAATTTTCAAGTTCGTCCTAATGATCTTAAATACTTCAATACTTCAAGAGTATAATGAAACTAGTGCTGTGTGCTTGACTATAGCGGTTCGCCAACGGCTGTGATTAAATTCAGGACGAATAAACAATATCCTAGGCCTGCAGGCTTTACAAAACAACCGTAACGCCTGTTTGAGTAGCCCACTTTCGATATATTAAAATTCAGCCCTAAACAAAAGGTATCATTTCGAGGCTTTGGGGAATAAATGATTTGTATGAGTTTATTCCCCAGAGCCTTTTGTCTCGGACTGAATTTTAATATCATAATATCGAAAGTGGCGCGCTTAGGGTAATTCCCATGAAAATGACGTACTATCCAGGTTTTTTTCAAACTTGACACAATTGATATTCATGCAAAGGGCAATTAAAAAATGCAATAAAAAGATGGGGTCACCGAGTTTGTTTTCGCACTGTATGCCCTTTATTTTTAGTGGTCTTACCCAAACGCAATGCAATTCCTTTTTTGTGATGGACTTATGATGTTTCACAGTTTGTAATTTTAAATCTCCAATTGCTGATAAATAAATTATCTAACTTGCTCAACGAAACCACTGATCCTTGGCGTGCATTTATAAATTTTTGTGAACACCCAGTCAAGTATGATCAAATATTGAATAGGACATTTTATGACGAGTCCTCTGCCTTAAGTTTTTCTTTGTTAAAGTTGTCACTGTGCTGGGTTTTTAGTGATAAGTGACGTTCAGACCTCTCTGATTAAATGAAACGAGTTTTGTTATATAGCAATTAGCAAGTCAAATGCAAAACAAGGTGGCATGAATGCGTAAAGATTCAAGAAGCAATTTTACTGGAGGAATATTAAAAGCTCTTGTTCTTTCCAAAGTGTTGGATCACTATTGTGCCCGCATTCTAGCTCACTCGGTTTTCATTGGCAACGCAATGCTGAATTTTGCAACTGCCGAAGTCGAATGAGTTATTTGATTTTATTTGTTTGATGATTAAGCAAGTAAAGCAGAACTGTTTTGCTCAGTGGTTGACGAATGAAAAAAAGGAGGGTGTGATTTGGAGTTATTGGTAAGCTGCACACATCCATAATCTCTTATTACCTTATGGTTCTCGCTCTGTTGCATAAACTCAAAGAGCACATTGGCAGGGTGCAGCTCTGTTTGCTGGGAACACGTCAAGGAAATGAGATCAAAATTTTTGCCATATTTTGGCCACAATTTGATAACAAAACAAATGAATTATTTTATCAAGAATCGTGATTTATTTCCAGCAAACCACCCTGGGAAGGAATAGGGTGGGAAAAACGTTTTGTCTCGAAGCTAAAACATCAAGGGTCTTTACCTTTCTTTCCTTCCAGCCTCATCCTTGATTTGGCATTGGATCATCTCATCGAAAAAGCTTTAATTGTCATTTCGTTATTGAAGAATGGTGGATGGGAAGTTAGAAGCTGTAGAGCAGCGAATGCTAGAGCTTGCCATTGCGATAAGTGTAGAAGACAGGTATCGTGAAGGAAGGGCTCATTTTCATCTCGGCGGTGCTTACCTCAACCTACCTGATTATCAACAGGCCATAAAACATTACGCACAAGCATTACATATTTTCATAGAAAAAGGCTACAGGGTTGGCGAGGGATCAACCTATGAAAATCTGGGAAATGCATATCTTAGTCTAGGTAATTTTAAACAAGCCATTGAGTACTACGAAAAACATCTTAGTATTGCTAAACAAGTAGGATATAGGGCTGAGGAGGGATCAGCCTATGGAAATCTGGCAAATGCTTATTGCAATCTAGGTAATTTTAAACAAGCCATTAAGTACAACGAAAAACACCTTAGTATTGCTAAGGCAAAAGGGGATAGGGCTGGTGAGGGATCAGCCTATGGAAATCTGGGAAATGCGTATCGCCATCTAGGCAATCTTAAACAAGCCATTGGGTACTTCGAAAAACATCTTAGTATTGCTAAACAAGTAGGGAATAGGGCTGTGGAGGGATCAGCCTATGGCAGTCTCGGAACTGCCTATCACAATCTAGGCAATTTCAAACAAGCCATTGAGTACCACGAAAAACATCTCAGTATTGCTAAAGAAGTAGGGGATAGGGCTGGGGAGGGATCAGTCTATGGAAATCTGGGAAATGCTCATTGCAGTCTAGGTAATTTTAAACAAGCCATTAAGTACAACGAAAAACACCTTAGTATTGCTAAGGAAAAAGGGGATAGGGCTGGAGAAGGATCAGCCTGTGAAAATCTGGGAATTGCCTATCTTTGTCTAAGTAAGTTTAAACAAGCTATTGAGTACTTCGAAAAACATCTTAGTATTGCAAAATAAGTAAGCAATATGGCTGGGGAGGGATCAGCCTATGGAAATTTGGGAATTGCCTATCGCAAACTGGGTAAAATTAAACAAGCCATTGAGTACTGCAAAAAACATCTTAGTATTGCGAAAGAAGTAGGGGATAGGGCTGGCGAGGGAGTAACCTATGGAAATCTGGGAAGTGCCTATCATAATCTAGGTAATTTTAAACATGCCATTGAGTACTTCAAAAAACGTCTTAGTATTTCAAACGAAGTACGGGATAGGGCTAGTGAGGGATCAGCCTATGGAAATCTGGGAAGTGCGTACCTTAGTCTGAGTAAATTTAAACAAGCCATTGGGTACTTCGAAAAACATCTTAGTATTGCTAAACAAGTAGGGAATAGGGCTGTGGAGGGATCAGCCTATGGAGATCTGGGAAGTGCTTATTGTAGTCTAAGTAAGTTTAAACAAGCCATTGAGTACTTCGAAAAACATCTTAGCATTGCTAAAGAAGTAGGGGCTAGGGCTCGCGAGGGATCAGCCTATGGAAATCTGGGAAATGCCTATCTTAGTCTAGGTAATTTTAAACAAGCCATTGAGTACTACGAAAAAGATCTTAGTATTGCAAAAGAAGTAGGTAGTAGGTATAGGGAGGGATCAGCCTATGGAAATCTCGGAATTGCCTATCTTAGTGTAGGTAGTTTTAAACAAGCCATTGAGTACTACGAAAAAGGCCTTAGTATTGCTAAAGAAGTAGGTAATAGGGCTGGGGAGGGATCAACCTATGGAAATCTTGGAATTGCCTGTTGCAAACTAGGTAATTTTAAACAAGCCATTAAGAACCACGAAAAACATCTTAGTATTGCTAAAGAAGTAGCGGATAGGGCTGGGGAGGGATTAGCCTATGGAAATCTGGGAAGTGCTTATTGCAAACTAGGTAATTTTAAACAGGCCATTGAGTATTACGAAAAAGATCTTAGTATTGCTAAAGAAGTAGGTCATAGGGCTGAAGAGGGATCAGCCTATGGAAATCTGGGAAATGCGTATCTTAGTCTAGGTAATTTGAAACAAGCCATGGAGTACAACGAAAAACATCTTAGTATTGCTAAAGAATTAGGGGATAGGGCTGGGGAGGGATCAGCCTATGAAAATCTGGGAAATGCCTATCTTAGTCTAGGTAATTTTGAACAAGCCATTGAGTACCACGAAAAACATCTTAGCATTGCAAAGGAAGTAAGTAATAGGGCTGAAGAGGGATCAACCTATGTAAATCTGGGAAATGCGTATCTTAGTCTAGGTAATTATAAGGAAGCCATGAAGTACCATGAACACAGTCTTAGTATTTTCAAGGAAGTTGGAGATTGTCTAGGAGAGGGCATCGCGTGGTATTCGCAAGGTTATAATCATGAAATCTTGGGTTCCTTGAACAATGCACTCAGTTGCTATCGTTTAAGTATAAAACATTTTGATGAAATAAGGCATAGTCTGAAGTCAGAAGATGAATGGAAAATAAGTTTTCGTGATTCTTATCGCATATCATACACTGCGCTGTGGAGGACACTTTTGAAGAATGGAGAGATTGAAGAAGCTCTGTATGCTGCTGAGAAAGGTCGTGCACGGGCTTTGATGGATATTTTGAAAGATCAATACGGAATTGACTCTCAGTCATTTTCTGCACTTGCTCCGAATCAAACTCTTACAGCTGCATTAGAGCTTTTACCTTCACAAGCCGTTTTTGTCGCACTTGACAATAACAAGATCGCGTTTTGGGTGCTAAGAAAAGACAGCAACATCAGCTGTCGACAAATCGAAATCGTAAATGGAAGTGCTGATTTCTTGATGGAAACTACTTTGAAAGGGATCGGCGTAGGGAATGGTGTCAGATGCGAGAATCGTTCTTTGGATCCATTACGCAATGACATGTCTTGCAGCAAAAAACCTATCAGCGAGAAAACAGTTCTACCATCTTCATCCTCTGTTAACTCTTTACAACCGTTGTATGATGTCTTACTCGGGCCAATTGCAGACTTGCTACAAGGAAATGAGTTAATCATTTTTCCCGATGGACCATTTTGCTTGGCTCCATATTCTGCATTAAGTGATTCTATCAGGATCCGCACATTTCCTTCGTTGAGCGCTTTTAATGTGATCGTTGGTGCACCTAACGACTTTCATAGTAAGACTGGCGCACTGCTGGTAGGTGATCCGTGGCTGAAGGAAGTTCCTCACAAGAAAGGGAAGCCCAGTTTGAAACAGCTTCCGTGCGCCAAAAAAGAAGTAGAGGTGATTGGACACATTCTGCAGACAACACCGCTGACTGGAAAAAGTGCCACGAAAGCTGAGGTGCTTAAAAATATGAAATCAGTTGCTTTAGTTCACATTGCAGCACATGGATGCCCAAAAACGGGAGAAATTGCTTTAGCCCCAAATACCGAACGGGAATCGCCAATCCCCAAAGAGGAAGACTTCATTTTGAAGATGTCGGATGTTCAGACAATTTCTCTTCGAGCAAGACTAGTTGTGCTGAGCTGTTGTCACAGTGGCCGGGGAGAAGTGAAGTCTGAGGGAGTGGTGGGAATTGCAAGGGCGTTCCTGTGTGCTGGAGCTCGGTCTGTTTTGGTATCACTCTGGGCAATTGATGACGAGGTAACGTTGCTGTTCATGAGGAGCTTCTACCAGCACCTGGTAGATGGAAAAAGCGCAAGTTCAGCTCTTCAACAAACAATGAAATCTTTCCGAGAGTCAAAGCAGTATTGCGCTATAAAGCACTGGGCGCCATTTGTGCTAGTTGGCGATGATGTCACGCTGGAATTTCCAAAAAAATGGTAAGTGAAGTTTGAGTTTAACTCAGAAAACAAGAATACTTTCAAATTGGAAAATTGAAGATAGGAATCAAATAGGCATAAGATGGCATGATGACGAGCTGCTACAATAGACAAAAGTAGTTGGGAAGGTTATGTAAATGAACCGCACCAGAGCTGTATGTACTTCAACCCACTTCTGTTAAAGCGCAAAAGAAATAGTTTCACCTTCTCTTATATAGACCTGTGTCCCCTATTCAATGTTGGAAGGTACCTCAACAATTTCCCACTAAAACCATTCAGTTTTGCACAACATTGAATGAGAGGGGAGGGGAGAGAAGCAATGAAGACATGAAAAGTGCTAACCTACCCAACAGTTTTGTCTATGATTGTAGCTTCGTAGTGTAAACAATTCAAAGGTTTGTAGGAAACAGACAACTTTTTTAAAAGACATGTTTCGGCATGCTTATGCCATCATCAGTTTAATGAGTTCCTAAGTGTGAACAGTTATAAAGTCTACGGGTAGATGAAAAATTTATTACAACATGACGTAATGCAGAAGCGGGTACTAATTACAGCGTTACACCAAACATCAAGGTGTAAACTAAAACGTGAGAAAAGTGTTGTAATGCTGCAATTGTTTGTTAAGTTCCGGTTTGATCTTATTTATATAAAAAGCTTCTTTGAGTTTTAAATCAATTGAGTTGCTGGCAGAATCCAGAATACTAAAGCACGAAGGGGAGTATTTGTTCTTACATAAAGGTTATGTAAGAACAAATACTCCCCTTCGTGCTTTAGTATTCTGGATTCTGCTAGCAACTCAATTGATTTACAACTCAAAGAAGCTTTTTATATAAATAAGATCAAACCGGAACTTAACAAACAATTGCAGCATTACAACACTTTTCTCACGTTTTAGTTTACACCTTGATGTTTGGTGTAACGCTGTAATTAGTACCCGCTTCTGCATTACGTCATGTTGTAATAAATTTTTCATCTACCCGTAGACTTTATAACTGTTCACACTTAGGAACTCATTAAACTGATGATGGCATAAGCATGCCGAAACATGTTTTTTAAAAAAAGTTGTCTGTTTCTTACAGTATTTATCATACTTGCTACTATTGCGACCTTATGGAAATTCAAAGTTTCCTCTTTCACGCTTTTGTCACAAATGTAATTTCCACACGCCTATCACGCATGCACAGTAGCATATTTAAAGGATACGCTTCACACTGGTGGGCAAACTGTTTTCGTTCAGCCTTTTCTAGCTTTTTGTTAACTGGTGAAGATGGCTCATTTCATCACCTCGTGATGTCGCTTTTGGTGTTTCCGTTCTCCCATAGATCTCTAAACGTCACCTTTTGTAAGGAATTTGAAGACAGCATGGTCCTACAAAAATGCATTTGCATCAGCGCATTGTGTATGCTCGAAAGAACCAGCTATACACCCTTTCAATAAGTCTAATATATGCCGCTTCCCGCTAATGATGTCGCACTCTTCCTTTCAACGTACAAAGGCCTAAAACCTATCCGATTTCATTTCTTGTTTGAAGCCCTTGTCCATTTCTGAATAAACTCCAAAAGCATGAGTTTGACGTCATTAGAGGAAAACGGCATATATTAGACTTATTAAAAGGGTGTATATTTATAGCTGTTTTTATTTTCAATTTCTTTTTTTCAGAATCGATGTCGAAGATGCTAGAAGACTACCTGGCAGAGCCTGACGCTTCAGTAATTGTCGGACTTGTAAAAAAATGTAGAACGGGTAAACAATCATAATTATACCAATAGACTGACAAGCTCCAAAGGTTTAGTAGAGGTTTACTGCGTTAATTAAACCAACAGACTGAGATTATTGTAAGTGAAATTATGAGGGAAAGCTTAGATTTATAGTAAAATGCTAGTTTTACCCGTTATTTTGATACTTCGTTTCTCAAAAGTCAGTGTTGCTCCAATGGCGTTCAAAATCATAGTGCTGTAGTTGAGTTACTAAAAATCATGTTTCATTTAGTTCTTTGAAACTGTTTTTTTTTATATGAGTGTAAGCCAGTTTCGAACGAAAAGAAAAAAAAAACACTTTTCCTGATAACCCTTAACATCAGGCTTTTAACTTGATAAGGAAAAGAGACGTGACATTTGCAACATTCAAAGATTACGAAGTAGAAGGGAAACGACGGGTGAAAGTTTTTTTCCTATTCTTCTGCGCAACAATGAATGAAATCATCAGCAATAATGAACACGTTTTTCTTTTCTTAATAAATTTCCAATTTCTTTATGCTTACCCCCTCGAGTTATCAGTGGTGTTTGTAAGCAAAGTGAAAGAATGTGAGTTGCATTTGAAAGTAATTCAATTCCTGGAATAATAGTCGGGGAACTAACTTTGCAGCGGATTTAAATCCGCTGCAAAGTTAGAGAAAATTATCTGGAGCGGATTCATAGCCACCTTCACAACTGGAAAATGTTAAGGTGGCTCTGAATCCGCTGCAGAGAATTTTTATACCTTTGCCAAGAGTTTTATCTAAGCCTGCTAACCATTATTGAGCAATAATAAACCGGGGTCACCGAGTACGTTTCTGAGATATAAGCTTTTGAAGAAAAAATATAGGGCATTTTTTAATAAGGCTTTTTCGTTGCTAAGGTAAACTATTACGTCACATTAATGAGTGCACCTTGTTAAGAAATGATTGGTGTTTCATTTGGTACCGTAACATTTGATGTTACGTAAAACGGTTGGGGTAAATTCAATCCTTCCAAATAGTACAGTTGGTTGAAAGTGTTGGTTTGAGCCGTTAGGGAACGAAAGGCTACAGGCAGCCTATACTATGGCCTTTAATTTAGACCAATTCCGGTCGAAAGGGTCAAACTGATGGTATCTGGGTATACGGGTCATGTAATGCAGCCTAATGTTTAACTTACGTTTAAAACTGATTTCCTAGCACGCATTGCTTGAAAACTTCTTTGCTAATTTGAGTAAACCAATGCGCGAAGTAGCAATGGATTCTACTTTCCACGAAGGGCTCTGAAATTTGTCTCACCTTGTTTTTGGCAGTTGTAAAGTTTACAACTTGCAACTTGTCTTGCTATAGCGTTTCAAGAGCAGTTT
>NW_027179914.1:37500-40153 GCF_036669925.1 Montipora capricornis | reverse complement strand
ACTATTCCGGCATTTTGAGCATATGGCGTCTACCGCGCACCGGTGGCTCAGTTGGTTGAGCGCCGGGCTGCCATGCAGGAGGTCGTAAGTTCGACTCTGGCCGGACCAACGCTCAGGGTCTCTAAATAACTGAGGAGAAAGTGCTGCCTTTGTAATTACATCCGCAAACGGTTAGACTTTCAAGTCTTCTCGGATAAGGACGATAAGCCGAAGGTCCTGTCTCACAAATAACTTCCATGTTCATTAGTTTTCCTGTAGGACGTAAAGAACCCACAAACTATTCGATAAGAGTAGGGGATGAAGTTCACGGTGTTGTGGCTGTCCTCTGTGATTATATGGGTGGTGGGTATAGCAGGTCCACATCAGCTGAATAGCTGCCAAAACTTCAACCTGCTCAAACAAACTAGACCCTCCGTGAGGGTACACTGGGTTGCCTGTGGTACGTGCACCGTCCAAACAATTTTTTTCAAGGTCATCAAGAAGTCAAACCAGAAGAGGCCCTTTGGCTCACAGGTCCTCACACGTTCGTACGACGAAACAGATCTGTCCTTGCGTAATATGTAGCTCTAACAGTGCACGATATTGTTTTGGTATTGTCTATCATTGTAGTGCCATGGTAGAAGTCTTGGGGTAATAGTCTGAGAAGACATGTGGTTACTAGCAAAGTACTGAAACCAGAAAGATTGAAGAAAATAAATGGGAAGTGAGAAACATTGGCTTCTGGGCTGACATGTTGATAAATTCTTTTCACCACAAGTTTAAGCGTGCCCGCTGAGCATCTGACAGCTTTGTAATGCCGAAGTTTACTGAAGTCAAGCCCTGTTGGGCGGGGTTAGTGTTTGGATGGGAGACCAAAACAATATACCCCTCATGAAACCGAAGCATCGGACGGAAAACTATTAAACGCTAACAAATGCGAACTCGGAAGGTACAGATCTTGTTAGCTTGCTTTATGCAAAGACAAATATTGATGCAAAAGTAAATAACTATTGATACACAGTTTTTAGAAAGAGCAGAAGGAAGTCTCCAGGAACGGTCGATCGAGAATAACATATTTCCGACATGACACCAACATTAATTTTGCACTGTGAATATAGCATATACAAAGTTACGATCAGCGACACACATTTTGGGAGATTTTTGCTACGTTTCAACATAAATCGCCAAATCGAAAGTGACATGGCGGAAATTCAGCTGGGCGCCGTGATTTAAGTTACCGCCGGCCTGTTTACCATCGCCAAATGAAGCCCTCTGTGTCCAAATGAATGGCAAGATACCATGTTTTTGTAAGTTGCTTTTTCTGTCAAGTGTTATAAATTTTGACAATGAAATGAGCGACGTCAAAACAAAGTATCACAATCGCACAACTCCTTGTTTTATGCAAGGTCAAAATTTACTCTCCCAAGACGCGTTCGACGTTATTTATCACCAGGTAATTTCATCATTTTGGAAATGGGCAGCTACTTTATTATTCGAATGTAGGGGGTGTTTTCTAAAGAAACTGTGGTGCTAGCGTCGTGTGGAAGTATTATACAAAAATTGGGTTTATCAACGGAGTTTTGATACTGTAAATTGACCACGGTACAGAGATTCTCGATTCGCTCTGACGCAAGGGCTCAAACGCTCGAAACGTCAGCTTTTAGAATCTCTGTACGGTGGTCAATTTACATTATCACCTCCCGTTTGATACAAACCCCCAAATTTTTGTATACTTTATTATCCATCTGCGTCACATTTTTCACTGATTTTGGGCGGTAGCCCTCGCTGCTCCTACACGGTCTCACCTGATTGGAGACCACCCTTGAGGTTTTAACAGAAGAACAAATAACAGAAACAATTGGACCCCTAGAGGCTAGAGTTGCCAGCCCTTTGTTTTAGGCCTAGGGTCCATTTTCCTAGGGCTTTCTGTTATTTTGGTCTTTTGGTTAGGGTTAGGGTGGTCTCCAATCAGGAGAGACCTTGTAAGAGCTGCGAGGTGACCCGATTTTGGGGCTCATTTTGTTGAAACTCAAGCAAGCGTCCAACAGGCCTGTGGAACCCTTCCGGCGTACAAGAGCAATACTAAAAACTTCTCCCATATCACATTTCAACCTTAAGGTAATTCCTTTGAAAATTGTTCGACTAACAAACGTTTTTGGAACTTGGCAGAATTAACATTCATGATAGAGAACATTTAAAAACTGCAATACAAAAACGGGGTCACCGTGCTTGTTTACGCGTCAGCAGGCTCGTAAAATGGTGGGTATTTTTACTGTTTTCCCCCGCGTTAAAAATTCGAATCACCCTTCACACAGAATTAAGTCTTGGTTACTTCAAAGACACAAATTTTTATTTTGAAAATAAAGCTTCTTTTATTTTACATAAGCAGTTAATGCTTCATTTTCCGGCCGACGTTGATTCCTGGTTGTTGCATAGTGCACTTTTTGGGACAGTTCCGTGGTTAGCTTGAAGTGCCGCGCCTTGGCCAAAATACACCCAGTACGTAACTGTTTTCCAAAAAAATTCATGTTCTACTACTAACTAACTAATCAAACTTTTTTTTCCTTCCTTCAAATATGTTATTTATTAGACTGTTCTTAGCAAATATGTGAAAAAAATATTCGGGGGTCCACCGTGATCGTGGAGAGAAAGGAGCAATTTATTTCGCTATCGG
>NW_027179914.1:17500-27500 GCF_036669925.1 Montipora capricornis | reverse complement strand
AGAAAAACAAACTCAATTCTGGTAGTTGTGATCAAATGAAGCCATCTTGAAAGTTGCCTATTGTGACTGTGACTGCCAGTTTTCCGTTTTGGGTTTTCTTGATTGATGAGACTCTGACTAAACAGTTTTTGGACAAAAGCTAATCATTAGTTTCTTGCCCTCCTACTTGTACAATAGTAATTTTGCTCCTACGTTTTCCGCTTTGGAGACCAAATAAAAATGTTTTCCTGCTTATTTTAAAGGCAGGGCTTGTTCTTAGCGTGGAGTCAAAATGCAAGGTTTGCAAAAACGAACTGCTGCCATTTTACTTTTCGTTACGTTATCATTCGGGGCTAGATTTTCTGTGCTTCCTTTTCCAGCTTATGGTGCTTTAAATAGCTGTGATGTCTTTAAAAAACTCTTCTGACCGCTTTCGATTGCCATTTTTTCATCTTCGAAGTTTACCTTAACCATCCGAATATGCAAAAGTTTCATTGTATGCACTGCCTTCTCTTGTTTGTAGCTGGTGGGAAGCATTAATGAAATAAATTAATACAATGAGTATTCTGAGACATGGACCTGGAGAAAGTGCATGTTCTCTTACAATGATGAAGCTGAGTCGAGCTACTTTTGCTTCACTAATGCAAAGCTTAGATTTCGACTTTGAATCTGTTGTCACATTTTTGAACTTCACATCATGGAGGCCAGTGGCAAATTCATGAACACCAAAAGTAATCTTGTCGCAAATAAGGTAGGTAGACTTGAAAATGAGAAAGATTCGAGGTTGTGAAGAATGCTCGGATTGGAAGTGGTCCGGCAGATTATTAAATATGTATGTTATTTTCACTAATCGCGAAAAACACCAAAAGGTCTCTCTTAAAAACAAAGGCGTTCGTGCATTTTTCTTTTTCAGTTTGCTATGCATGAAACACTTCCTCGCTCAATCAAACGCAAACATGTAACTCGAACTTTTCACTGTTAAAATGCAAAATGTCAGGCGTGAGTTTCAGTGGAGCCAGAACTAACTTTTTTTTCATCTAAAGGAGACAATTTATTTCTAGTCCCGGAACACGCAAAGCCGAAGAAATAAAATGATAAAATACTCTATACTTTACCAAACATCTAGTGAATTTCAATTCGAACCTCTCATAATGCATGTATAGATTGATATTAAAGAGCGTTTTCGTGAAACGTCAAACAGCAAACGCCAGGCAGCTGCTTGTCGAAAAAGCTTGAAAATTCTCTTATTTTAATTTGCTTGTCCCTTTGGAGAACTTTCTCGATATCTGCTGAAGCAAACAGTCCGATGAAATTAACTAAAATCAAACGAGTTTCTTTGTTTTGTGCCAAAACGCAAGTTTCATCCTGACGGCGTTGCCCGTTTGCCGTAAACGCGATGCCGCTGAATCTCTCTATTGACAAGTAATTTCTTCAAAAGCAAATGGGCCGGCAAAACCGAGCGTGACTTGTGCCATCAGAAGTAATGTTGAAGATTGGAATACAAAATGCAAAATTAAATCGATGGATTAACTCATGTTCAATGTTCAACCAAAGAAAAAACAACAGAACACAAGATTGGACTGGTAAAGGAAATCAGGCAACAATTTTCCTGAAACTAATCACGCTGATGCCTTCAGCAGCCGTGTTGAGTTTTCGGACAAAATGTTTTTTTTTTAATTTTTTGGTCATACATTGCAATGTTTTTTGTGATTATCTGATTTCTTTTTTCGTAAGTTTTGGTCAATAGGTTATGTCTATCATTGGGTCAGTAGGTAATGTCTATCATTGGCGTTCACACGAAGGTAAAGTGGAAATTATATGAATGCAATGTGGCGACTTTGCATTTGGACTCCTCAAGAGTTTGTTTCGCGCGGAAGTATTCTCAGTGATCTGAGTGAAATACACGAGTCTACACAAACCGTGGATGCGAAAACCTGGAGAGGACAAGATGCCATTATTTATTCTTAGGGATGGAATTGTCAGCTAATTTTGTTAGCTACTCGTACCAGAAGCTTAAGAAGACGCCAAAGACATTGCACGGTCGATTTTCTTTTGGTGACAAGAGTTTCTTTGCCATCCTTAGCACAGAACGTAAAAATTGGTTTGGTTAGGAGAAACTGTTCAACATTAGCTCTTCCAGAAACCCAATGGATTTGGAGGCGATTTCGAATCGAATCCTTTACTTATTGATCACGAAAAAGCGCCATTCAGGAGCAAACCAGAGCCAACATCTCGGAAGCCTGTTCACCAGCAGGAAGTGGCGTAAGTGGTATTTGGACCACTGAGGTCATTGGAAATATACCACTTTCCTCGTTTTTGGTGGTCTGGTTTGTGGTTTCATTTCCGTTTTGATCTTCGTCTTTTCCAATAAACCCCTTTTAACCCGCTTAATTAATACGGACATTTATAACGGACAGTTTCGTTTGTCCCGATGAAAAGCTCATACATTTTCTCTAAAATTAGCCCACCTAATACGAACACCGGTTAATACGGACAACGGACAATTTTCCGTGTCCCGAGTCACAAAATCTCTTTACGGACACTGGTTACAGTACACACTGTCTATTTTCATTGTCATAATTATGTGCTAATTGTAGACATTGAAATGACGACAGGTTTTTTCCGCGATTTTATTACCAAAAACTGTAGCAAAATCGCTTTGCATCACCTTCGTTCTTCGCTCTCTAGTCTATCGGCATCCACCTCCCAGAATTCACCAGACGTCGACAGTGATGCGGATATTATTGAGGTTAATTCCGGTTGGAAGGAGTCGAAAGTCAAATCACTTAAAGAAGCGATGACGATGCTGGAGGACGTGATTGAATATCTATCTTACCAGGGAAAACCTAACAGAAACGGCAACTGACCTTTAAAGGTTCTTCCTAACATTCAGTCCACCTGGGTTCATCGAAAAATAAAGGCGTCGGTACAAAGCAGTCACGGACTTTTTCAATTGATTCCATTGTCGTGTTTCAAAAACAATACACTTAAGAGTAATTTTAGTCTGAGACTATGATAAATGATATTAGTTTCCTTTAATGTTTCAGTAAGATGAACTTGCTACAGTTACGTACAGATAAGAAATAAAAAAGCGTTTTCTGCGGGTAAAAATGTCTCCTTTAGTGTTTGTATCCATAAAACTGCGACGTGTTCCTCCGTCACGTGTTTTTCTGAGAGCCTGCTTAATACGGACACTATGGCATGCCCCCTTGGTGTCTGTGTTAACCGGGTTCCACTCTATCAATATGATAAAGATTTATTTGATTTATGAAACATCTCAAAATTTACCGAATGAGCTTGCGTTCTATGAGACCCCTGATGCTCACCTCAGTTTCTCTTTAACAACGATTTTATTCTTTCGATTACAATATCGATAAGCAGTTAATTTAACGCACGACAGCTTGAATAATTTGGATTCATATTGGCATCAATATTAGACAGCTTCTGCAGGTACCGGAGCACAAATTACGTAAAACAAAAGAAACAAAGACAGAAAACAAAATAACTCCAAATAAAGACTAATCCCAAGTGACCAAAAACACAATGCTTTCCGGTACTTGCAGAAAGACCCCAATATTATATATAGGAAGGACCATCACTATAACCGACTCCACTTAACAAATTCCATGCAATTGCACTGTTGATATACAATAAAACAACCATCAGGAAAACTCCCAATTCAGTCTGGTAAAGATTCCAGGAATGTCTACACTTCCTCTCTCCACTTTTATTTAGGGTTCTCATTCACACTTTTTTAAAACGGAAAATTGTATTAGCTTTTGTTCAAAATCTGTTTAGTCAGAGTCTCATCAATCAAGAAAACCCAAAACGGAAAACTGGCAGTCACAGTCACAATAGGCAACTTTCAAGATGGCGTCATTTGAACACAAGTACCACAAGTAATAATACTCCGACAATCTCCGCCTAGGAGACCAAATAAAAGAGCTTTACTGCTTACTTTAAAGGCAGAGCTTGCTCTTAGCGTGGAGTCAAGATGCAGGATTTGCGCAAACCAACTGTTGCCATTTTACTTTTCGTTACCTTATCATTGGGAGGTAAGATTCTCGGTGCTTTTTCTCCATGGTTATGGTACTTTAAATAGCTGTGATATCTTTATACTGCTTTTCGATTGCCATTTTTTCATCTTCGACGTTTACATTGACCATCCGAATATGCAAAAGTTTCATTGCTGTCTCTTGTTTGAAGCTGGTGGGAAGCATTAATGAAATAAATTAATACAATGAGTATTTCGATAGATTTAACAAATAGATTCCATGTTGCCGTGCGTCTGTTCAGTAATAGATCACAGATGACGTCAAAATGTGGTAAGAACAAAAAAGTGGCACACGAGGCGATAGCCGAGTGTGTCACTGATCGCTTGAAATGGTTAACCCTAAGAGTTTAGCATCGCTAACAACCTTTATACGCTCTCCTCCGATAGCAACAGGAGGAGAGCGTATAAAGGTTGTTAGCGATAGCAACAGGATTTCAAGACATTGATCTGGAGAAAGTGCATGGTCTCTTACAATGATGAAGCCGAGTCAAGCTACTTTTGCTTCACTATTGCGAAGCTTAGATTTCCTCATTGAATCAGTTGCCACACTTTTGAACTTCACATAAAGGAAGTGGCAAATTAATTTACACTAACAGTAATTTTGTTGCACGTAAGGTAGGTAGACTTGAAAATGACGAAGATTCGAGTTTGTGAAGAACGCTCGGATTGGAAGTGTTCTCGTCGTTCCCTTCAGTCCGGGAAGGAGGCGTCAAATGGTTTGCAGACATTCACGTTAAATATGCAAATATGCAAAGCTTTGCCGATATCGGTTTTCTATTCAGGTCATATGTGCCGGCGTTGGCCCGGCACATATGACCTTTCACTCCCGGAGTGAAAGCTAAACGATTTAATGCAATACAATTACAATACAGACATCCAGGTTTTACTAGGTCTCCCGTCTGAACCCTTATAAATCTGAACAAAAAGCAAAGTTTTGCTTCCTTGTTGCCAAGCAATATATACTAATGAATCTATACCCTTTTGCAAAGCTTCCTTAAAAACTTTAAGCCAATGTGTGTCAGAAGAACAAAAACAGGTACTTGGAAGCACTGTCCTTTCACAGCAAATACCATTCCTGTGCGAACCAGTGAGTTGCTTATACACTCTATCTCTCTTCTCCTACTTTTTAGGCTCCAGACATTTTCTAGCCCCTTTCGTATTTTTTATTTCAATTCTTTGACAATACCAAGTAGGGGTTCTAACGCCAATGTGTACTGCAGCAGTTGTCGTTATATTATGTCTTGAATGAGAGAGGGTAAAACGTTGGTGAAAAGTGCTAGCTAGCTTGTAACTTACTGACGGTTGTTACTGGTGCGAAATAGAGTGAGTTTAATGTATGGCTATTTTACCTTATAATTATTTCATAGTATTTATCTATATAAAGTGTGATTACCAATTTAAAGGGAATATAAAAAGTAATCAAAGATATCTGATCTGAATATGAATCACGCTGAAACCGCTTAGGCTGAATAAGTGGCATCATATATATATATATATATATATATATATATATATATATATATATATATATATATATATATATATATATTAAAAGATCTAGTTTACTTCTGTCAGTCGTAAAATCCATTAGTGAGGTTGGGAATGAAACTGAACAATACCCGGCGTTAAGGACCCACTGAAGTGTTTTTTGGGGTGCGTTCCTAAGGATGTAATGGTGAAGTAATTTGAGAGAATTTGGCATTATTTTGGTCAGTTTCCAACTTTTGTAAACCAGTGAGCCTAAATATGACATCATCACGCCACGCCTATGGGAGTAGTTTAACGTTCAAAGGTAGATGACAAAGTAGGTTCTGAGAAATGCGTGACGAACTTTGGACCGTGACACAAATTGTCTGCACCGCCAGTAGAATATCGGTCACGTCCGCATTTTGAAGATATCATATACTCATGGGTTTCATTGTTGTCATCATGATCTCTAAATACTCCGCTTTCATTAATTACTGATTAAGACCAATTGCTGCTTTGGTTAGGAGAAGGACATTGACTGCTGACATCTCTTATGTTCCATTCAATCCTTCACTTCAGCAAATACATTTTGCGTAATAATAAAGCAATGAAGGGTTAAGGCAGGTCTGCACAAATTTTTAAAGATCTGGTCTAAGAGGAACCATCTTCCACGAAATAATAACTGAATCCCAAATCTTCCAAAAACAAAACAGTTATGATGGTATAGACACGTTTTTATATGAGGTATAAAGAGAATCCGAATCTCCCTCATCTTCCCCCGGTCATATTATCTTATTTTTATCCAATCTTTATCCTCTAACTTTTGAGATGAATTTAGATTATTCTATAACGCAAATATTGAGCATGTAGCTGACATATCTTCATATTACCTACCCTGAATAGCTGTGCTTTCTCCAGATAGTCTGTGTTTGTAACCTTGTTTTTGATTTTGTACAAGTAAGTAGTATAACACCTATAGGTTGTCATGGCAATGGCTGATCATGATTAGCGCGAGCCAAGCTTCGAGCAACCTCGGCCTGCATGCAGACTTTTAAGTGAATACACCAACAGCTGCGTTGCGTTCGTAACGTTCAATTCCACCTCCGATTGTGTCTTATGGCAACGCGCGAGAAAAAGCTTCCTTTCCTAACTAATCTTCTTTTAACCCTGTTTCCGGCGTACGGCAAACGTCCGGCTGAAACTATTGCTCTTAACGAAGGTGACATATTTGTTGATTTATGTGTAGATTTGCGGGTTCATTTTCATTTTTATTGCTTATGTCTTCATTTAGTATTAACCTGCTAACATTGTTGGCTTTTTGTTGTCTTCCAGGGACACTAAACGATAAAGACACAGCCAATGAAAGTTAGTTAATAATAACGTTGTTTGTCTGCTCACAAATCCCGACTCTCCTTTTGCCTTTTCAAATAGACCATTTTGCAGTTCTGTGCTCAGTTACCAGGCCTTTGAATAAAAGCGAGTCTGGAGTTGACCTTGCTTTGATACAAACCTCACTGCTTTTCTTAGATAAATAGACATCGTTAGCATTACAACAACATGATTTACATAGGAAAAGCAATGAAGTTTGTATAAAAGCAAGGTCAACTCCAGCCTCGCTTTTACTCAAAGGCCTGGTAACTGAGCATAGAACTGCAAAATGGTCTATTGGCCTTGTAATTTCATTAGCCTTGATAAAGGAAAGGAACTTTATTTAAGTGTCTAGTCGTCCTAGCGCTGGAGCGCTAATTGGGGACACTGTAAACTGAAATTAATAATTAGCGCAAATCAAGTCAAATGTTGGTTTTTGAGGAGAGGGGAAACCGGAGTACCCGGAAAAAAACCTCTCGGTGCAGAGTAGAGAACCAACAAACTCGACCCACATATGACGCTGAGTCTGGTAATCGAAGCCGGACCACATTGGTGGGAGGCGAGTGCTCTCACCACTGCGCTATCCCCGCACACCGTAAAGAAACCGAAAACTAAAGAGAAAGGACACAAAAGGAAAATTCTATCGCTAACTAGTTGATAAAACTGGTAACATTTTAATTTACTTTGTTTAGTAAAACCGTGGGTTTTAATATAATAATAGAGGCTCCTAAGTAGTTGAATAGGAGTTGAAAGAAGTGTTTTTCTCCCCCGGATTCGACTGGACTTAAAGGTAAAATAAGGGTAGAGTAAACAATTTTGTTAGCATGCCTAGTAGAATTGAATCATGGCCGGGTGAGTCGAGTGGAATCTGAAAAAGGACACCGGGAAATGGGATTTGTACCACTATGTCTCCTTTGGGACCTTCATGATAATATTTATATTTTTCTGTCATTTCCCTCACGAAAATTGTCTTCATAATTACCAGGCCCTTTCGAGGAGACGACAGAAAATGATACGCCGATCTTAGAACAAAATGAACGAAAATTGATTTACTTCATTTGAAACTGAGAGCTGCTCGCCGACCGGTTGGCTCAGTTGGTTGAGCATCGGACTACTGTTCGGGGGAGGTCACGGGATAAAAAACTCCGCCCGGACCAACACTTGGGGTATTTAAATAACTGAGTAGAAAATGCTGCCTTTGTGATGACATCTGAAAATGGTTAGACATTCTAGTCTTCTCGGATAGAGGCGATAAACCGTAGGGCCCGTCTAACAACACTTGTTAATTAATTCAGTGTGAAGTTAAAATGACCCCATACCCTATACGCGAAGAGTACGGCATGGAGTTCCCGGTGTTGTGGTCAGGCCTCAGTTCATTCATTCATGAGTTTGGTGAGATCGCTAATGGACTGATAGCGGCTGCCAGCGACGCCTTTATATGCTGATGTCCGGTTTCACGCATAGATTGGTTACTTGCAAAGCGCTTGAAATGTGTTAATAGAAAATACTCTATATAAATTGATAATCGTTACAAAGACCATTCTAATTCTGTCGTTTGGTTTGTGCTTTCAAATGCCTTTCCTGAGTATCATTTGCTTGTTTTATACATAGTTAGTACTACTAACTATGTTTCATACATCCGATCCAAGGACATGCAAATACGTATGCAAAGGTGGTTATTTTATCTTGCAAAATCCCCCCTGTACCGTTCAATTATATATTATCTTTCTCTTCTATCTTTCAGATGACTTCATTTCCAGCATTTCAGCAGGTAATTATATGTTCTTCATAAATCGATGAAAGTCATCCTACTACTGATAAACAATGCGCGAATGGTATATACTTGATCACTATAGGATTGTGACGTAATTGAAGAGAATGTTTTATTAGGGCTGAATGAAGATCGTTTCGTCATCTTTAGTTTACTGCCAAAAAATGTGTGAATCTTTGGCATTTGTTTGTTGGAAAATGATTCTTTCGTTTCTTTGCACTTTTTAACAAGTGTGAGACTACGATGTGGCTCCTTTAATGGCTCCTGTTAACCACAAAACACACAGAACCGATCAGACGTAGTCTTTCCTGCCCCATGTTTTAATGTCAACTGAATTTATTCCTAATGAACATTCAGTATTTGATTGGAGTACGTCGCGCTATTTAAAGTGGAAATTTGTACCTTGGCCGTTTCGAATCGATGTAGTTATCTGACAACATTTCCTCTCCCGTGAACTAGGCGTACGCCAGCAAGCAATTTGCAATGAAAGTTAAAATGGCAATCGTTTAATGCCATCATGGGGAAGTAAACAGTATGAAACAAAGATCACTTCAATGGGCTGGTCTGCGGTTGGCTTAGTTGGTTGAGCATCGGACTACTGTTCGGGGGAGGTCACGGGATCAAAATCCGCCCGGACCAACACTTAGGGTCTTTAAATAACTGAGGAGAAAGTGCTGCCTTTGTGATGATATCTGAAAATGGTTAGATTTTCTAGTCTTCTCGGATAACGGCGATAAACCGTAGGGCCCGTATGGCAACACTTGTTGATTAATTCAGTGGGACGTTAAAACGACCCCATACCCTATACGCGAAGAGTACGGCATGGAGTTCCCAGTGTTGTGGTCAGGCCTCAATTCATTCATTTATGAGTGCCAGCGACGCGGCCTGTATATGCTGGTGTCCGGTTTCACACATAGATTGGTTACTTGCAAATCGCACGTCAATATGTAAGTAGAAAATGCGCTTTATAAATTTATAACAGTTACAAAGACCATTCTAATTCTGTCGTTTCGTTTGTGCTTTCAAATGACTTTCCTGAGTATCATTTGCTTGTTTTATACATAGTTAGTACTACTAACTATGCTTCATACATCCGATCCAAGGACGTGCAAATACCTAAGCAAAGATGGTTATTTTAACTTGCAAAATCCCCCCTGTACCGTTCAATTATATATTATCTTTCTCTTCTATCTTTCAGATGACTCAATATCTGCAGGTAATTATATGTTCTTCATAAATCGATGAAAGTTATCCTACTACTGATAAACAATGCGCGAATGGTATATACTTGGTCACTATAGGATTGTGACGTAATTGAAGAGAATGTTTTATTAGGGCTGAATTAAGATCGTCTCGTCATC
>NW_027179914.1:0-7500 GCF_036669925.1 Montipora capricornis | reverse complement strand
GATTTAATAAACACTTTGTCGTGGAAGCTGGAAAGCTTAACGATAATCGGTCGTGGCTTAGAATTCGGATTGCTAGACGATACTCGACGAGCTGATATCCTGTGCACTCTATCGAACTTGATACTTTCCTCGTCCTCTTTAGGGATCTTTTAGTCGGTGCGTAAAAAAATCCTCAATAAATCTTCTGTGTCTTCGTTCGATTCATGCTCGCGTTCTTTTATTCCATAGAATTTCAAATTACCTCTACGGCTGTGACACTCTAATTTAATATGACGGCGTTGCAATTCAGCAAAATCACGTTGAACGCGTTGAAGTGAAGCTTCAGTGGTCTTCTGTTGTTCAACGAAGCAATCTTGTAAACCTTGCATTTCTTTTATCTCAGTTTGAGAACTTTCGAGGCTTTCTTGCATGCTCTTCTGTTCATCTTCGAGGAATTTAAATCGGCTCTTGTAAATTTCAAATTCGTCTGTTAACTTTAGTAGTCTTTCAAGCTTCTCATCAATTTCAGCAAGACGAGTATTTGTTGACTTGCATTTTGGGCAGCCATGGCTGTCATCCTCGAAGACCTCCTCGTCGGTTTGTGAGCTTCCTTCGCGTGTACGCTTCATTTTTCTTTCTTTGAGAGCTTCACAGGATATTTTTGGTTTGTTTTTAGGCATTACTAAATTATTAATTAGTGAAAAAAGGCCATATTCGGGACCAAGGCGGAGAAATTTTAACAGAGCGATTGAAACACGTCCGCCATAGTCGACTTCGACACCAGTCTCAGTGAAGTGACATCCTACATCCGTAGGAACGCATCCCAAAAAACACGTCAGTGGGCCCTTAAGAATATCACGGGTTCATGGTTGGTGGAAGTAAAGCTTTCTTTCACATGTAGGATAAAGGGGTTTAGTTTGTAAAGAAGCTGTGGTGCTGTGTCAGTGAGGACGTGAAATAAAGAAAAGCGTTTATCAACTGAGTTGATATGGTAAATTGACCACTGTAAAGAAATTTGAAAGCTGACGTTTCGAGTGCCGTCAGAGCTAAACCCTTTTAATTTTGTCTTTCACAAGTAGGACTACTTTTCACAATGAAACAACAGTAAGATTCTTTAATCATTCCTTTGGCAACATAACTTCTATAAAACAAGATTCATAAACATTTGTCTCTGAGTAAGTAACTACATTACCATTCAACGCAACAATGGTATTATTTGTACTGTTACAATATTAATAGACTAGTTTATCTTGAATGAAAATTACTCATTTTGCAGAATGGCCTGTTTACAAGCTGGATGTAAAGGAAATTTCTTTGAAATAATTGAAAATAAGGTTAGTAGCACTGCAAAGGTTGAATGTTATAGGAGAAATAAGTCATTGGACTTCTCCAAACTTGGTCACTACTCTTGTTCTCGATCTCAATTATTTTTTCCTAAAAGCATATTGGGGTACAAGGATGACATTTTACATCAAGTCGATCGCTATCAAGGAGAGGAATTTTGGAACTGCCATTGGTTTTTAGGCATTTCTGTGCATGAATGGATATGTTGACGACTTTCTGGCTGCTTTCTGCATAATTTCTTGAAGCCACGTTCCGTAACTTGCTGTTAGCTGTGAGAAATTCGACTGTGTGCTCGGGACAAGACTTGAAACAGTTCCGTTTTGCGGTTGCTGTAAGCGCATTTCCTTCGAGCTATAATCTGTTGTTCCATTTTGTTAATTGTTTCCTGAAAGGCGGAGTTGCTTCTCTATTTTTCCTTTCAAGAAATGTTTGGCCTTGTTGTAAAAAGCATCTTCTAAATACCAATTTTTTTTCTGAATCTTTTTTCTTAAGGTGGCCTCTATTTCTCTGTAGAAATCGATTTCATTTAAGCAATTGCATCAGTTGCTTGAGTTGTCAAGTGGATTAAGGAGTAGGCAGCAGATCTAGAGGTAGGGAGTGCAATATCAAGTTCTGGTGAGTATACAGAAAAGTCTTGAATTAGAGGAAATGTTTGTGAGTAGGGTTGTGTGGAGGGGGTGGGAATAAGGGGGGGTGGTGGATTATGAAAGAAGGGTGGGGTAGGATAGAGGTATTGGAGAGGATCAGGGAGGGGTAGGTGAGTAGAAGGGATGAAAAGATATCTAGTTCCTTTTAAACCCCCTAAAAAACCAAGCCCCAGTTCTTTTTAATTACACGCCCCGCCCCTCCCCTCCCCCCCCAAAAAAAATGCCTTCTGGTCTTTTTGTCAATGTGGTTGCACGTTCTTTATTATTATCATCATCATCATCATCATCATCATCATCATCATCATTATTATTATTATTATTATTATTATTATTACTATGCGTATATGATGCTATGGCGACATGTCGTGGCGAATTCCCAGTCTTCACTTCAGATCGTGAACTATGGCACTTACATGGTGACACTTAACGCGTTAGGTGCTGTTTTTCATATGATACTCATTGGAATACTAGCTAGAGCATTTGTGCAGAACGAAGATCGCCTCAGTGAAAAATGGAACCGTTATGGGTGCAGCCTCACTTTGAGTGAGGGATCTAAAGGCCTGCTTCAGCAGTATGGTGATGAAGTTCCCAAGTGAGGTGGGAGCTGGCTAGGACACAGCCCTGCTTTGCCCTGCTTCGAATGTTGAATGCCGTAGAAATAGAGCCACCGTGCCAACAGAGCCTTTCTTTACTCGATGAGAAAGAAAGGACTCTGCAGAAATCATGTCAACTCAAGTCTTTATTGAGTATGTGCAAGCCGTTGCTTGGAGACAGTTTCAAATCCTGGCCAAGTCTCGATCGCACTCCTAGACACCATATTGATTTTGGTACTGAAGGCTCAATTTTGACCTTCGCCTTGTCAAGAATATGATGCGCGCGCTGCCTAAACGGGTTTGACCGGAATGACTAGCCCAGAAACTTGGGCTGCGGCGACTTAAAAGACTTAACACGATTTCTGCAGAGCCTCTTTTGCTCGCCCTATGGTGAGTTTTAGAGAGGCTCTGCTCGTATGGTGAAGTAGAGCCACCAAACACCACAAATCCTTTCATGTTGTTATAGAAAGATTTGCTGACACTCAGTAGCTTCAGAAGGCAGCCTATATTGGAGAGGATCTTGAATATGCCGTCTTTGTTCACTGTGTCAAAGGCCTCGGTGAGGTCAGTGAAGGACATGTATAGTGGCAGTCTCTGCTCTCTGCATTTCTCTTATAGTTGTCTGATGGCGAAGATCATGTCAATGGTGACGTTTGGCGCGGATTTACAGGGTCAATGAAACACAATCACGACAAAACATTCAACAACAACTGTTAAGAATCCCAACTGGCCGGAGGCAAGCTAGTTGGCTATTTACAAGTGCAGCTGAGAAATTGAACCAGGGACTACCTGGAACAGTTTCAACCAGTGATCAGAACGTGTCTTGGACCCGGGATCCCCGGATCTCAAGGCAAGCACCCTAACCACTGAGCCACACTGCCTCCTATGCGAGTGAACCAAGGGCCTCTTTCATCTCCTTCTCCTTGGGTTTTCTATCTAGCTCCTCTAGCACAGGCAAGCACTAGATTGCGTTCAGGGCCTCTTCAATCACCACATTTTCTCTGAATAGATCGGAGTACTGTTCTACACAGAGCTCTATCTGTTTTTCTCTTACATCACCTGTTGCAGATTTCAAGGGCAAAGCACCACCTTCATACCCTCATACATTAAAGTTGCCTTAAAGTTGTCTGTGCGATTCAGCAACAGCGCAACAGTCTGAATGCTTCTGCAGAGCTCCAGCCAGTAGTCATTGGCACATTGTCTAGCGCATCGCTGTACAATACTGCGTGCAGCCTGGAATGCCTTCAAGTTTCGCTCGTTACGGCAAGATTGTATGCAGTCGTCAGTGCTTTCCTCTTTTGCGCTTCTGGTGCCATCTTCTCTACAAGTGCTAATAACCAGACTTAAAAGTGCTCTTCTAGCCAAAGGCGGAAATAGCTGCGCTGTAGACTACATCCCTGACGTGTTTCTAATTATCTTTCTCCAACACTTCATGAAAGGAGTTTGGGGGGATTTCTGAAATGTGATTATGAACTATGCCACTGTCTGCTCTGCTTATCATGTGTCTCACTAGTATCGATGCTCGGTTTTCCTTCTGTCTTCTGTAATTAAACAATTTAACTTCTCCTTCCATCAGTTAATAGCCATAACTACGCACTCCCTACGTAAGTCATTGCTACCTTGCGAGTAATTTTAATAAAATGGACGGTTGAAACTAAGTCGCGCCGACGTAATTGTAAAGATGGACTCACTTCGTCAGCATCTGTGTAATGCGCTCGGTCCGTACGCCATGACCTCGGGCCAAATATTTTCCCGTCCGGGCCTCCCACTCAGTCAATAAGTACATAGTATTTTGCGAGATCGTGAATTTGCAAATTCACTGAGGCAACAACTTCAACCGAGCGCAGGGTTACGGAAAGCGAAAAAATGTCTCTCGTGCCTTAAGCGAAGATGATAAAGAATTCCCCTGCAGTTCAGGTAATATTTTGAAAATAGAGGTAATTCACAATATTTTAGTTTGCCTTTCTTTAAGGATAATAGTTTGATTGAGCAATGCCCCAATTACAACTGACTAGCTATATAATTAATAGGTAACGGGACTACATGCTTGTCCAATTTGGAAATAGCTGGATTCCAAAAATTCCTCGGACTGCCAAATTCGACTCGGCCTATGGCCTCGTCCAATTTTCTGCAGTGACCTTTTGATTGACTGCTTTGAGTTCGTTTCTTGTGCCTCAGAGACAGGAAAAGTATTGACTTAGCCTTTTATCGTTTCGTTTTGTTTATAGCATGCGCCAATTGCATTTTCTCAATGCAAATATCAAAATAAACGATCTTTATGACCCCACTGTAAGTGGATTGAAAGCCATTTTTAGTTATATTGACGGGAGTAAATTTTTACGGTTTTTAATTTTGATGGAACTTATTTTTGAGGATTAAGTACTATCCGCAAAATCCGCAAAAATTGAACTCCGCGGAATAAAAGTGCTGCACCGTAACTCCCGGCTTTTGCGATAGATACCATTTGGTGCAAACATAAACCAAAAAAAAAATTTGACCTGTCATCAGATTAGACTGAAAAGAAGAGAAATCATAAAGCGGAAACAGCATGTTCAGTCCTTCCTTAGTGTGTGGCATAAACGTTTGCTTAGTGCAACTCTAGACATATATGACATGCAGGAAAACGTCCTTTAGAGCAATTTGCAGTTAGTTTCTTTGTAGACTATTTTACTTAAAGGGGCTATGTCACGTTATTTTAGGGTATTCCGGGTAAATCTCTAGTTGATCACGCGTTTAAAACTCGAAAATGGTATTATGGAATTCCTTTACCGATTAAAATTATCATTAAATCACAAATGAAATGATTCTGAGTAAACAACGATCTTTACCAGGCGATTTGCCATAATTTTGAAAAAGTCGGGCCGACTATTTTCAAGATTACCCAAATGTAACAATCTGTTACAATCTTGTACATTTATGTCCATCCATGCTTCTCTTTTCTTTTGCAGTATTTCTTTATGTTGCTGAACAGTTCTAAGTGGCTATTGCAATGTTTCATTTTACATTTTGAACATTTTGTGGAAAAAAAGAAATGAAAGCAACTTATCAAGTGTCTAGTCGTTCTAGCGCTAGAGCACTAATTGGGGACACTGTAAACTGAAATTAACAAATTAAGTCAAATGTTCAGGAGAAGGGAAAACCAGAGTACTCGAAGAAAAACCTCTCGGTGTAGAGTAGAGAAGCAACAAAGTCAACCCACATATGACGACGAGTCTGGGAATCGAACCCGAGCCACAATGGCGGGAGGCGAGTGCTCTCATCACTGCGCCATCCCTGCACCCCAAATCATGGGATTATGTTATTTTGACTGACCTAGCCCATTTAAAGAAGAAACGAGTGAGTTTCACTCAAGAGCGTCTTTTGTTATCTTTGAACTGAATTTATTACCAAAGCTAAAAAAAGTAAAAGACCTCAAAACGGAACACGACGTTACAAAATTCAACGTATGCCATTGATGGCATTACGCCTGGGTGACCCCTCAAATGGTCTACATCACCCCCCCCCCCCCCCCTCCCCCACTTAAAAAAAAATACTGGAAAGCTGAACTTCAATACCACCCAACTCAGTGCTTTCTGTTTTTGTGTAACACGTACCACAGGAAACCCAGTTTACGTTCGTGTAGCGTCTAGTTAAATTTCAACAAAGTTTATTTGAAAAATGATCGGGGGTTTGTACGAAATAATCCAAATTGCTGTTTGGTAACGGTGTTCCACCAGACAGTTATAATTTATGAATTGAGATGGGCACGGCAGCAACACGCCGTTTGAAAAGGGCCTTATTAAATAATTACTGGGTTGCCTTATGGCAATCCCAGTCGGAAGATGGGTAGATTTTCCGTTTTATTTTATTTTTCCGTGTTGGTAAAAGTCTTGCCTGTCACTCTCCCGGTAAGTGGTGTCTTTGTGCATAGAGCCTTCTGCGCGTATTTTCTTAGGATCGAGAGGGTAGTGGAAATGCGTAGATTTCTCTGGTGGACACGGGAGAATCGTTAACTTAGCCTGCAATGGCGTCGAAAGTCATGTAACGCGAATGGCGTTTTAGTGGATCCTTAAATAAAATATACCTTATGGAGCTCAATAATGGAAAGTCAGTTGGATAAACTAGGCAGGCGGTGAAAACCAACACCTGGAATCTCAAAAGCGACGAGTAATGGACTTCGACAACAATCTATCGCCCGTGGAGCCGAAATCAAAGTGAGCTTTATTTCTAAAAGAATATTTAACCAAGTGTGCTGTTATATAGAACACTGAAACCAATGGAAATTCTCTGGTAACGTATGGGTTCAACAAAGACAGAGAACAATTGAATGAATCGAAAACCTTACGTGGATCTGTGATCAACTCTGCACAGTCTTCAGGTAAAAAAAAAAATTGGAAATGTAACAGCCAAGAATTATTTGAAAGAAGCTTGTCGTGTATTTTGTGCTTCATTATTCAAGGAAAAGGTTCTTCATGGAAACGGTTTGATCCTGAAATTTAGTTTGTTGCAATATTGCGCATATTTGACACGATTGAGTTTCTTCTCTTCACTCACGTAATGAAATAGAAGGGTGTTTGCCTCTAATAGCAAATATGTTGTTTTGTTTCAAAAAATTGTTCGCTGGAAAAGGTGGCCTTTATGAATTCATCATGTTTTTGATATGCGAGCTTTAACTGGATAGTTTTTATGGCAATAGTAATACATTTTCTTGTCAAAATGAGGTTAGCGTCTTTCTGGTGCGTTAACTAATTAAATCGTGAGCTTGTATCTGCCGTCTGCCGCGTAACCTTGATTTCCACTCTCAAAATTACCTCCAGAACCTACTTTTTGCCTAGAATAAGCTTTTAGAATGATGTTCTTGTTTTGCATGAAGCAAGCTAACAAAATTGTACCTTGCTGAGTTCGCATTTGTTAGCGTTAATAGTATTTTCGGTCCGATGTTGCTGTTTTATGAGGGG
>NW_027179913.1:0-26949 GCF_036669925.1 Montipora capricornis | reverse complement strand
AAAAAGACCTATTAGCGGAGAGAGAGAGAAATACCATTTTTCGCAAAAGTGTCACAAATGGCCATTTTTGGCAAAGTAGCAAGGGGGGACCAAAGGAAATTTCAAAAATGGCCGATTTTTTTGTCGAACTTCGTAAGGCTAAAAAATAGCAAATACAAGTCGCCTGATGGCCTAATTAGTATGGATTGAAAGCTAAACTATCCTAGATTTGTGCTATGCAAAAAACCGCATGAAAAAAGACCTATTACAGGAGAAATAACATTTTTCGCAAAAGTGCAAAAATGGCCATTTTTGGCAAAGAAGCAAGGGGGGACCAAAGGAAAATTTTCAAAAATGGCCGATTTTTTGGTCAGACTCCGGAAGGCTTAAACAAAACTGGAAATACAAGTCGCCTGATGGCCTAATTAGTATGGATTGAAAGCTAAACTATCCTAGATTTGTGCTATGCAAAAAACCGCATGAAAAAAGAACTATTAGAGGAGAAATAACATTTTTCGCAAAAGTGTCGAAAATGGCCATTTTTGGCAAAGTAGCAAAGGAAGGACCAAGGGAAAATTTTCAAAACTGGCCGATTTTTTGGTCGAACTTCCGAAGGCTAAAAAAATAGGAAATACAAAGTCGCCTGATGGCCTAATTAGTATGGATTGAAAGCTAAACTATCCTAGATTTGTGCTATGCAAAAAAACCGCATTAAAAAAGACCTATGAAGCAGAAAGAACATTTTTCGCAAAAGTATCAAAATCGGCCATTTTTGGCAAAGTAGCAAAGGGGGGACCAAAGGAAAATTTTCAAAAATGGCCGATTTTTTGGTCGAACTTCCGAAGGCTAAAAAAATAGGAAATACAAGTCGCCTGATGACCTAATTAGTATGGATTGAAAGCTAAACTATCCTAGATTTGTGCTATGCAAAAAACCGCATGAAAAAAGACCTATTAGAGGAGAAATAACATTTTTCGCAAAAGTATCAAAATCGGCCATTTTTGGCAAAGTAGCAAAGGGGGGACCAAAGGAAAATTTTCAAAAATAGACGATTATTGGTCGAACTTCGGAAGGCTAAAAAAATAGGAAATACAAGTCGCCTGATGGCCTAATTAGTATGGATTGAAAGCTAAACTATCCTAGATTTGTGCTATGCAAAAAACCGCATGAAAAAAGACCTATTAGAGGAGAAATAACATTTTTCGCAAAAGTGTAAAAAACGGCCATTTTTGGCAAAGTAGCAAAGGGGGGACCAAGGAAAATTTTCAAAAATGGCCGATTTTTTGGTCGAACTTCCGAAGGCTAAAAAATAGGAAATACAAGTCGCCTGATGGCCTAATTAGTATGGATTGAAAGCTAAACTATCCTAGATTTGTGCTATGCAAAAACCGCTGAAAAAAGACCTATTAGAGGAGAAATAACATTTTTCGCAAAAGTGTCAAAATGGCCATTTTTGGCAAAGTAGCAAAGGGGGGACCAAAGGAAATTTTTCAAAAATGGCCGATTTTTTTGGTCGAACTTCCGAAGGCTAAGAAAATAGGAAATACAAGTCGCCTGATGGCCTAATTAGTATGGATTGAAAGCTAAACTATCCTAGATTTGTGCTATGCAAAAAACCGCATGAAAAAAGACCTATTAGAGGAGAAATAACATTTTTCGCAAAAGTGTCGAAAATGGCCATTTTTGGCAAAGTAGCAAAGGGGGGACTAAAGGAAATTTTCAAAAATGGCCGATTTTTTGGTCGAACTTCGGAAGGCTAAAAAAATAGGAAATACAAGTCGCCTGATGGCCTAATAGTATGGATTGAAAGCTAAACTATCCTAGATTTGTGCTATGCAAAAAACCGCATGAAAAAAGACCTATTAGAGGAGAAATAACATTTTTCGCAAAAGTGTCGAAAATGGCCATTTTTGGCAAAGTAGCAAAGGGGGCACCAAAGGAAATTTTTCAAAAATGGCCGATTTTTTGGTCGAACTTCCGAAGGCTAAAAAAAATAGGAAATACAAGTCGCCTGATGGCCTAATTAGTATGGATTGAAAGCTAAACTATCCTAGATTTGTGCTATGCAAAAAACCGCATGAAAAAAGACCTATTAGAGCAGAAATAACATTTTTCGCAAAAGTGTCAAAAATGGCCATTTTTGGCAAAGTAGCAAAGGGGGGACCAAAGGAAAATTTTCAAAAATGGCCGATTTTTTGGTCGAACTTCCGAAGGCTAAAAAAATAGGAAATACAAGTCGCCTGATGGCCTAATTAGTATGGATTGAAAGCTAAACTATCCTAGATTTGTGCTATGCAAAAAACCGCATGAAAAAAAGACCTATTAGAGGAGAAATAACATTTTTCGCAAAAGTGTCGAAAATGGCCATTTTTGGCAAAGTAGCAAAGGGGGGACCAAAGGAAAATTTTCAAAATGACCGATTTTTTGGTCGAACTTCCGAAGGCTAAAAAAATAGGAAATACAAGTCGCCTGATAGCCTAATTAGTATGGATTGAAAGCTAAACTATCCTAGATTTGTGCTATGCAAAAAACCGCATGAAAAAAGACCTATAAGAGGAGAAATAACATTTTTCGCAAAAGTATCAAAATCGGCCATTTTTGGCAAAGTAGCAAAGGGGGATCCAAATGAAATTTTCAAAAATGGCCGATTTTTTGGTCGAACTTCCGAAGGCTAAAAAAATAGGAAATACAAGTCGCCTGATGGCCTAATTAGTATGGATTGAAAGCTAAACTATCCTAGATTTGTGCTATGCAAAAAACCGCATGAAAAAAGACCTATTAGAGCAGAAATAACATTTTTCGCAAAAGTGTCAAAATGGCCATTTTTGGCAAAGTAGCAAGGGGGGACCAAAGGAAAATTTTCAAAAATGGCCGATTTTTGGTCGAACTTCCGAAGGCTAAAAAAATAGGAAATACAAGTCGCCTGATGGCCTAATTAGTATGGATTGAAAGCTAAACTATCCTAGATTTGTGCTATGCAAAAAACCGCATGAAAAAAGACCTATTAGAGCAGAAATAACATTTTTCGCAAAAGTGTCAAAATAGGACATTGTTGGCAAAGTAGCAAAGGGGGGACCAAAGGAAATTTTCAAAAATGGCCGATTTTTTGGTCGAACTTCCGAAGGCTAAAAAAATAGGAAATACAAGTCGCCTGATGGCCTAATTAGTATGGATTGAAAGCTAAACTATCCTAGATTTGTGCTATGCAAAAAACCGCATGAAAAAAGACCTATTAGAGCAGAAATAACATTTTTCGCAAAAGTGTCAAAAATGGCCATTTTTGGCAAAGTAGCAAAGGGGGGACCAAAGGAAAATTTTCAAAAATGGCCGATTTTTTGGTCGAACTTCCGAAGGCTAAAAAAATAGGAAATACAAGTCGCCTGATAGCCTAATTAGTATGGATTGAAAGCTAAACTATCCTAGATTTGTGCTATGCAAAAAACCGCATGAAAAAAGACCTATTAGAGCAGAAATAACATTTTTCGCAAAAGTGTCAAAAATGGCCATTTTTGGCAAAGTAGCAAAGGGGGGACCAAGCAAAATTTTAAAAAATGGCAGATTTTTTGGTCGAACTTCCGAAGGCTAAAAAAATAGGAAATACAAGTCGCCTGATAGCCTAATTAGTATGGATTGAAAGCTAAACTATCCTAGATTTGTGCTATGCAAAAAACCGCATGAAAAAAGACCTATTAGAGCAGAAATAACATTTTTCGCAAAAGTGTCAAAAATGGCCATTTTTGGCAAAGTAGCAAAGGGGGGACCAAAGGAAAATTTTCAAAAATGGCCGATTTTTTGGTCGAACTTCCGAAGGCTAAAAAAATAGGAAATACAAGTCGCCTGATAGCCTAATTAGTATGGATTGAAAGCTAAACTATCCTAGATTTGTGCTATGCAAAAAACCGCATGAAAAAAGACCTATTAGAGCAGAAATAACATTTTTCGCAAAAGTGTCAAAAATGGCCATTTTTGGCAAAGTAGCAAAGGGGGGACCAAAGGAAAATTTTCAAAAATGGCCGATTTTTTGGTCGAACTTCCGAAGGCTAAAAAAATAGGAAATACAAGTCGCCTGATGGCCTAATTAGTATGGATTGAAAGCTAAACTATCCTAGATTTGTGCTATGCAAAAAACCGCATGAAAAAAGACCTATTAGAGCAGAAATAACATTTTTCGCAAAAGTGTCAAAAATGGCCATTTTGGCAAAGTAGCAAAGGGGGGACCAAAGGAAAATTTTCAAAAATGGCCGATTTTTTGGTCGAACTTCCGAAGGCTAAAAAAATAGGAAATACAAGTCGCCTGATGGCCTAATTAGTATGGATTGAAAGCTAAACTATCCTAGATTTGTGCTATGCAAAAAACCGCATGAAAAAAGACCTATTAGAGCAGAAATAACATTTTTCGCAAAAGTGTCAAAAATGGCCATTTTTGGCAAAGTAGCAAAAGGGGGACCAAAGGAAAATTTTCAAAAATGGCCGATTTTTTGGTTGAACTTCCGAAGGCTAAAAAAATAGGAAATACAAGTCGCCTGATAGCCTAATTAGTATGGATTGAAAGCTAAACTATCCTAGATTTGTGCTATGCAAAAAACCGCATGAAAAAAGACCTATTAGAGCAGAAATAACATTTTTCGCAAAAGTGTCAAAAATGGCCATTTTTGGCAAAGTAGCAAAGGGGGGACCAAAGGAAAATTTTCAAAAATGGCCGATTTTTTGGTCGAACTTCCGAAGGCTAAAAAAATAGGAAATACAAGTCGCCTGATAGCCTAATTAGTATGGATTGAAAGCTAAACTATCCTAGATTTGTGCTATGCAAAAAACCGCATGAAAAAAGACCTATTAGAGCAGAAATAACATTTTTCGCAAAAGTATCAAAAAAGGCCATTTTTGGCAAAGTAGCAAAGGGGGGACCAAAGGAAAATTTTCAAAAATGGCCGATTTTTTGGTCGAACTTCCGAAGGCTAAAAAAATAGGAAATACAAGTCGCCTGATGGCCTAATTAGTATGGATTGAAAGCTAAACTATCCTAGATTTGTGCTATGCAAAAAACCGCATGAAAAAAGACCTATTAGAGCAGAAATAACATTTTTCGCAAAAGTGTCAAAAATGGCCATTTTTGGCAAAGTAGCAAAGGGGGGACCAAAGGAAAATTTTCAAAAATGGCCGATTTTTTGGTCGAACTTCCGAAGGCTAAAAAAATAGGAAATACAAGTCGCCTGATAGCCTAATTAGTATGGATTGAAAGCTAAACTATCCTAGATTTGTGCTATGCAAAAAACCGCATGAAAAAAGACCTATTAGAGCAGAAATAACATTTTTCGCAAAAGTGTCAAAAATGGCCATTTTTGGCAAAGTAGCAAAGGGGGGACCAAAGGAAATTATTCAAAAATGGCCGATTTTTTGGTCGAACTTCCGAAGGCTAAAAAAATAGGAAATACAAGTCGCCTGATGGCCTAATTAGTATGGATTGAAAGCTAAACTATCCTAGATTTGTGCTATGCAAAAAACCGCATGAAAAAAGACCTATTAGAGCAGAAATAACATTTTTCGCAAAAGTGTCAAAAATGGCCATTTTTGGCAAAGTAGCAAAGGGGGGACCAAAGGAAAATTTTCAAAAATGGCCGATTTTTGGTCGAACTTCCGAAGGCTAAAAAAATAGGAAATACAAGTCGCCTGATGGCCTAATTAGTATGGATTGAAAGCTAAACTATCCTAGATTTGTGCTATGCAAAAAACCGCATGAAAAAAGACCTATTAGAGCAGAAATAACATTTTTCGCAAAAGTGTCAAAAATGGCCATTTTTGGCAAAGTAGCAAAGGGGGAACCAAAGGAAATTTTCAAAAATGGCCGATTTTTTGGTCGAACTTCCGAAGGCTAAAAAAATAGGAAATACAAGTCGCCTGATGGCCTAATTAGTATGGATTGAAAGCTAAACTATCCTAGATTTGTGCTATGCAAAAAACCGCATGAAAAAAGACCTATTAGAGCAGAAATAACATTTTTCGCAAAAGTGTCAAAAATGGCCATTTTTGGCAAAGTAGCAAAGGGGGGACCAAAGGAAAATTTTCAAAAATGGCCGATTTTTGGTCGAACTTCCGAAGGCTAAAAAAATAGGAAATACAAGTCGCCTGATGGCCTAATTAGTATGGATTGAAAGCTAAACTATCCTAGATTTGTGCTATGCAAAAAACCGCATGAAAAAAGACCTATTAGAGCAGAAATAACATTTTTCGCAAAAGTGTCAAAAATGGCCATTTTTGGCAAAGTAGCAAAGGGGGGACCAAAGGAAAATTTTCAAAAATGGCCGATTTTTTGGTCGAACTTCCGAAGGCTAAAAAAATAGGAAATACAAGTCGCCTGATAGCCTAATTAGTATGGATTGAAAGCTAAACTATCCTAGATTTGTGCTATGCAAAAAACCGCATGAAAAAAGACCTATTAGAGCAGAAATAACATTTTTCGCAAAAGTGTCAAAAATGGCCATTTTTGGCAAAGTAGCAAAGGGGGGACCAAAGGAAAATTTTCAAAAATGGCCGATTTTTGGTCGAACTTCCGAAGGCTAAAAAAATAGGAAATACAAGTCGCCTGATGGCCTAATTAGTATGGATTGAAAGCTAAACTATCCTAGATTTGTGCTATGCAAAAAACCGCATGAAAAAAGACCTATTAGAGCAGAAATAACATTTTTCGCAAAAGTGTCAAAATGGCCATTTTTGGCAAAGTAGCAAAGGGGGGACCAAAGGAAATTTTCAAAAATGGCCGATTTTTTGGTCGAACTTCCGAAGGCTAAAAAAATAGGAAATACAAGTCGCCTGATGGCCTAATTAGTATGGATTGAAAGCTAAACTATCCTAGATTTGTGCTATGCAAAAAACCGCATGAAAAAAGACCTATTAGAGCAGAAATAACATTTTTCGCAAAAGTGTCAAAAATGGCCATTTTTGGCAAAGTAGCAAAGGGGGGACCAAAGGAAAATTTTCAAAAATGGCCGATTTTTTGGTCGAACTTCCGAAGGCTAAAAAAATAGGAAATACAAGTCGCCTGATGGCCTAATTAGTATGGATTGAAAGCTAAACTATCCTAGATTTGTGCTATGCAAAAAACCGCATGAAAAAAGACCTATTAGAGGAGAAATAACATTTTTCGCAAAAGTGTCAAAAATGGCCATTTTTGGCAAAGTAGCAAAGGGGGGACCAAAGGAAAATTTTCAAAAATGGCCGATTTTTTGGTCGAACTTCCGAAGGCTAAAAAAATAGGAAATACAAGTCGCCTGATGGCCTAATTAGTATGGATTGAAAGCTAAACTATCCTAGATTTGTGCTATGCAAAAAACCGCATGAAAAAAGACCTATTAGAGGAGAAATAACATTTTTCGCAAAAGTGTCAAAAATGGCCATTTTTGGCAAAGTAGCAAAGGGGGGACCAAAGGAAAATTTTCAAAAATGGCCGATTTTTTGGTCGAACTTCCGAAGGCTAAAAAAATAGGAAATACAAGTCGCCTGATGGCCTAATTAGTATGGATTGAAAGCTAAACTATCCTAGATTTGTGCTATGCAAAAAACCGCATGAAAAAAGACCTTTTAGAGACGAAATAACATTTTTCGCAAAAGTGTCAAAAACGGCCATTTTTGGCAAAGTAGCAAAGGGGGGACCAAAGGAAAATTTTCAAAAATGGCCGATTTTTTGGTCGAACTTCCGAAGGCTAAAAAAATAGGAAATACAAGTCGCCTGATGGCCTAATTAGTATGGATTGAAAGCTAAACTATCCTAGATTTGTGCTATGCAAAAAACCGCATGAAAAAAGACCTATTAGAGGAGAAATAACATTTTTCGCAAAAGTGTCAAAATGGCCATTTTTGGCAAAGTAGCAAAGGGGGGACCAAAGGAAAATTTTCAAAAATGGCCGATTTTTTGGTCGAACTTCCGAAGGCTAAAAAAATAGGAAATACAAGTCGCCTGATGGCCTAATTAGTATGGATTGAAAGCTAAACTATCCTAGATTTGTGCTATGCAAAAAACCGCATGAAAAAAGACCTATTAGAGGAGAAATAACATTTTTCGCAAAAGTATCAAAAATGGCCATTTTTGGCAAAGTAGCAAAGGGGGGACCAAAGGAAAATTTTCAAAAATGGCCGATTTTTTGGTCGAACTTCCGAAGGCTAAAAAATTAGGCAATACAAGTCGCCTGATGGCCTAATTAGTATGGATTGAAAGCTAAACTATCCTAGATTTGTGCTATGCAAAAAACCGCATGAAAAAGACCTATTAGAGGAGAAATAACATTTTTCGCACAAGTCTCAAACACGGCCATTTTTGGCAAAGTAGCAAAGGGGGGACCACAGGAATATTTTCAAAAATGGCCGAATTTTTGGTCGAACTTCCGAAGGCTAAAAAAATAGGAAATACAAGTCGCCTGATGGCCTAATTAGTATGGATTGAAAGCTAAACTATCCTAGATTTGTGCTATGCAAAAAACCGCATGAAAAAAGACCTATTAGAGGAGAAATAACATTTTTCGCAAAAGTATCAAAAACGGCCATTTTGGCAAAGTAGCAAAGGGGGGACCAAAGGAAAATTTTCAAAAATGGCCGATTTTTTGGTCGAACTTCCGAAGGCTAAAAAAATAGGAAATACAAGTCGCCTGATGGCCTAATTAGTATGGATTGAAAGCTAAACTATCCTAGATTTGTGCTATGCAAAAAACCGCATGAAAAAAGACCTATTAGAGGAGAAATAACATTTTTCGCAAAAGTATCAAAAACGGCCATTTTTGGCAAAGTAGCAAAGGGGGGACCAAAGGAAAATTTTCAAAAATGGCCGATTTTTTGGTCGAACTTCCGAAGGCTAAAAAAATAGGAAATACAAGTCGCCTGATGGCCTAATTAGTATGGATTGAAAGCTAAACTATCCTAGATTTGTGCTATGCAAAAAACCGCATGAAAAAAGACCTATTAGAGGAAAAAAACATTTTTCGCAAAAGTATCAAAAATGGCCATTTTTGGCAAAGTAGCAAAGGGGGGACCAAAGGAAAATTTTCAAAAATGGCCGATTTTTTGGTCGAACTTCCGAAGGCTAAAAAAATAGGAAATACAAGTCGCCTGATGGCCTAATTAGTATGGATTGAAAGCTAAACTATCCTAGATTTGTGCTATGCAAAAAACCGCATGAAAAAAGACCTATTAGAGGAGAAATAACATTTTTCGCAAAGTATCAAAAACGGCCATTTTTGGCAAAGTAGCAAAGGGGGGACCAAAGGAAAATTTTCAAAAATGGCCGATTTTTTGGTCGAACTTCCGAAGGCTAAAAAAATAGGAAATACAAGTCGCCTGATGGCCTAATTAGTATGGATTGAAAGCTAAACTATCCTAGATTTGTGCTATGCAAAAAACCGCATGAAAAAAGACCTATTAGAGGAGAAATAACATTTTTCGCAAAGTATCAAAAACGGCCATTTTTGGCAAAGTAGCAAAGGGGGGACCAAAGGAAAATTTTCAAAAATGGCCGATTTTTTGGTCGAACTTCCGAAGGCTAAAAAAATAGGAAATACAAGTCGCCTGATGGCCTAATTAGTATGGATTGAAAGCTAAACTATCCTAGATTTGTGCTATGCAAAAAACCGCATGAAAAAGACCTATTAGAGGAGAAATAACATTTTTCGCAAAAGTATCAAAAACGGCCATTTTTGGCAAAGTAGCAAAGGGGGGACCAAAGGAAAATTTTCAAAAATGGCCGATTTTTTGGTCGAACTTCCGAAGGCTAAAAAAATAGGAAATACAAGTCGCCTGATGGCCTAATTAGTATGGATTGAAAGCTAAACTATCCTAGATTTGTGCTATGCAAAAAACCGCATGAAAAAAGACCTATTAGAGGAGAAATAACATTTTTCGCAAAAGTATCAAAAACGGCCATTTTTGGCAAAGTAGCAAAGGGGGACCAAAGGAAAATTTTCAAAAATGGCCGATTTTTTGGTCGAACTTCCGAAGGCTAAAAAAATAGGAAATACAAGTCGCCTGATGGCCTAATTAGTATGGATTGAAAGCTAAACTATCCTAGATTTGTGCTATGCAAAAAACCGCATGAAAAAGACCTATTAGAGGAGAAATAACATTTTTCGCAAAAGTATCAAAATCGGCCATTTTTGGCAAAGTAGCAAAGGGGGGACCAAAGGAAAATTTTCAAAAATGGCCGATTTTTTGGTCGAACTTCCGAAGGCTAAATAAATAGAAACTACAAGTCGCCTGATGGCCTAATTAGTATGGATTGAAAGCTAAACTATCCTAGATTTGTGCTATGCAAAAACCGCATGAAAAAAGACCTATTAGAGGAGAAATAACATTTTTCGCAAAAGTATCAAAAACGGCCATTTTTGGCAAAGTAGCAAAGGGGGGACCAAAGGAAAATTTTCAAAAATGGCCGATTTTTTGGTCGAACTTCCGAAGGCTAAAAAAATAGGAAATACAAGTCGCCTGATGGCCTAATTAGTATGGATTGAAAGCTAAACTATCCTAGATTTGTGCTATGCAAAAAACCGCATGAAAAAAGACCTATTAGAGGAGAAATAACATTTTTCGCAAAAGTATCAAAACGGCCATTTTTGGCAAAGTAGCAAAGGGGGGACCAAAGGAAAATTTTCAAAAATGGCCGATTTTTTGGTCGAACTTCGAAGGCTAAAAAAATAGGAAATACAAGTCGCCTGATGGCCTAATTAGTATGGATTGAAAGCTAAACTATCCTAGATTTGTGCTATGCAAAAAACCGCATGAAAAAAGACCTATTAGAGGAGAAATAACATTTTTCGCAAAAGTATCAAAAACGGCCATTTTTGGCAAAGTAGCAAAGGGGGGACCAAAGGAAAATTTTCAAAAATGGCCGATTTTTTGGTCGAACTTCCGAAGGCTAAAAAATAGGAAATACAAGTCGCCTGATGGCCTAATTAGTATGGATTGAAAGCTAAACTATCCTAGATTTGTGCTATGCAAAAAACCGCATGAAAAAAGACCTATTAGAGGAGAAATAACATTTTTCGCAAAAGTATCAAAAACGGCCATTTTTGGCAAAGTAGCAAAGGGGGACCAAAGGAAAATTTTCAAAAATGGCCGATTTTTTGGTCGAACTTCCGAAGGCTAAAAAAATAGGAAATACAAGTCGCCTGATGGCCTAATTAGTATGGATTGAAAGCTAAACTATCCTAGATTTGTGCTATGCAAAAAACCGCATGAAAAAAGACCTATTAGAGGAGAAATAACATTTTTCGCAAAAGTATCAAAAACGGCCATTTTTGGCAAAGTAGCAAAGGGGGGACCAAAGGAAAATTTTCAAAAATGGCCGATTTTTTGGTCGAACTTCCGAAGGCTAAAAAAATAGGAAATACAAGTCGCCTGATGGCCTAATTAGTATGGATTGAAAGCTAAACTATCCTAGATTTGTGCTATGCAAAAAACCGCATGAAAAAAGACCTATTAGAGGAGAAATAACATTTTTCGCAAAAGTATCAAAAACGGCCATTTTTGGCAAAGTAGCAAAGGGGGGACCAAAGGAAAATTTTCAAAAATGGCCGATTTTTTGGTCGAACTTCCGAAGGCTAAAAAAATAGGAAATACAAGTCGCCTGATGGCCTAATTAGTATGGATTGAAAGCTAAACTATCCTAGATTTGTGCTATGCAAAAAACCGCATGAAAAAAGACCTATTAGAGAGAAATAACATTTTTCGCAAAAGTATCAAAAACGGCCATTTTTGGCAAAGTAGCAAAGGGGGGACCAAGGAAAATTTTCAAAAATGGCCGATTTTTTGGTCGAACTTCCGAAGGCTAAAAAAATAGGAAATACAAGTCGCCTGATGGCCTAATTAGTATGGATTGAAAGCTAAACTATCCTAGATTTGTGCTATGCAAAAAACCGCATGAAAAAAGACCTATTAGAGGAGAAATAACATTTTTCGCAAAAGTATCAAAAACGGCCATTTTTGGCAAAGTAGCAAAGGGGGGACCAAAGGAAAATTTTCAAAAATGGCCGATTTTTTGGTCGAACTTCCGAAGGCTAAAAAAATAGAAATACAAGTCGCCTGATGGCCTAATTAGTATGGATTGAAAGCTAAACTATCCTAGATTTGTGCTATGCAAAAAACCGCATGAAAAAAGACCTATTAGAGGAGAAATAACATTTTTCGCAAAAGTATCAAAAACGGCCATTTTTGGCAAAGTAGCAAAGGGGGACCAAAGGAAAATTTTCAAAAATGGCCGATTTTTTGGTCGAACTTCCGAAGGCTAAAAAAATAGGAAATACAAGTCGCCTGATGGCCTAATTAGTATGGATTGAAAGCTAAACTATCCTAGATTTGTGCTATGCAAAAAACCGCATGAAAAAAGACCTATTAGAGGAGAAAAAACATTTTTCGCAAAAGTATCAAAAATGGCCATTTTTGGCAAAGTAGCAAAGAAGGGACTAAAGGAAAATTTTCAAAAATGGCCGATTTTTTGGTCGAACTTCGAACGCTAAAAAAATAGGAAATACAAGTCGCCTGATGGCCTAATTAGTATGGATTGAAAGCTAAACTATCCTAGATTTGTGCTATGCAAAAAACCGCATGAAAAAAGACCTATTAGAGGAGAAATAACATTTTTCGCAAAAGTATCAAAACGGCCATTTTTGGCAAAGTAGCAAAGGGGGGACCAAAGGAAAATTTTCAAAAATGGCCGATTTTTTGGTCGAACTTCCGAAGGCTAAAAAAATAGGAAATACAAGTCGCCTGATGGCCTAATTAGTATGGATTGAAAGCTAAACTATCCTAGATTTGTGCTATGCAAAAAACCGCATGAAAAAAGACCTATTAGAGGAGAAAAACCATTTTTCGCAAAAGTATCAAAAACGGCCATTTTTGGCAAAGTAGCAAAGGGGGGACCAAAGGAAAATTTTCAAAAATGGCCGATTTTTTGGTCGAACTTCCGAAGGCTAAAAAAATAGGAAATACAAGTCGCCTGATGGCCTAATTAGTATGGATTGAAAGCTAAACTATCCTAGATTTGTGCTATGCAAAAACCGCATGAAAAAGACCTATTAGAGGAGAAATAACATTTTTCGCAAAAGTATCAAAAATGGCCATTTTTGGCAAAGTAGCAAAGGGGGGACCAAAGGAAAATTTTCAAAAATGGCCGATTTTTTGGTCGAACTTCCGAAGGCTAAAAAAATAGGAAATACAAGTCGCCTGATGGCCTAATTAGTATGGATTGAAAGCTAAACTATCCTAGATTTGTGCTATGCAAAAAACCGCATGAAAAAAGACCTATTAGAGGAGAAATAACATTTTTCGCAAAAGTATCAAAACGGCCATTTTTGGCAAAGTAGCATAGGAGGGACCAAGGGAAAATTTTCAAAATGACCGATTTTTTGGTCGAACTTCCGAAGGCTGAAAAAATAGGAAATACAAGTCCCCTGATGGCCTAATTAGTATGGATTGAAAGCTAAACTATCCTAGATTTGTGCTATGCAAAAAACCGCATGAAAAAAGACCTATTAGAGGAGAAATAACATTTTTCGCAAAAGTATCAAAAATGGCCATTTTTGGCAAAGTAGCAAAGGGGGGACCAAGGGAAAATTTTCAAAAATGGCCGATTTTTGGTCGAACTTCCGAAGGCTAAAAAAATAGGAAATACAAGTCGCCTGATGGCCTAATTAGTATGGATTGAAAGCTAAACTATCCTAGATTTGTGCTATGCAAAAAACCGCATGAAAAAAGACCTATTAGAGGAGAAATAACATTTTTCGCAAAAGTATCAAAAACGGCCATTTTTGGCAAAGTAGCAAAGGGGGGACCAAAGGAAGATTGTCAAAACTGGCCGATTTTTTGGTCGAACTTCCGAAGGCTAAAACAATAGGAAATACAAGTCGCCTGATGGCCTAATTAGTATGGATTGAAAGCTAAACTATCCTAGATTTGTGCTATGCAAAAAACCGCATGAAAAAAGACCTATTAGAGGAGAAATAACATTTTTCGCAAAAGTGTCGAAAACGGCCATTTTTGGCAAAGTAGCAAAGGGGGGACCAAAGGAAAATTTTCAAAAATGGCCGATTTTTTGGTGCGACACTTCCGAAGGCTAAAAAATAGGAAATACAGTCGCCTGATGGCCTAATTAGTATGGATTGAAAGCTAAACTATCCTAGATTTGTGCTATGCAAAAAACCGCATGAAAAAAGACCTATTAGAGGATAAATAACATTTTTCGCAAAAGTATCAAAATCGGCCATTTTTGTCAAAGTATCAAAGGGGGGACCAAAGGAAAATTTTCAAAAATGGCCGATTTTTTGGTCGAACTTCCGAAGGCTAAAAAATCTGGAAATACAAGTCGCCTGATGGCCTAATTAGTATGGATTGAAAGCTAAACTATCCTAGATTTGTGCTATGCAGTAAAGCGCAAGAAAAAAGACGAGTGAGAGGAGCAAGAACATTGTTCGCAAAAGTAACAAAAATGGCCATTTTTGGCAAAGTAGCAATGGGGGGACCAAAGGAAAATTTTCAAAAATGGCCGATTTTTTGGTCGACACTTCCGAAGGCTAAAAAAATCGAAATACAAGTCGCCTGATGGCCTAATTAGTATGGATTGAAAGCTAAACTATCCTAGATTTGTGCTATGCAAAAAACCGCATGAAAAAAGACCTATTAGAGGAGAAATGAGATCTTTCGCTACAGTATCACAATCGGCCATTTTTGGCAAAGTAGCAAGGGGGGGACCAAAGGAAAATTTTCAAAAATGGCCGATTTTTTGGTCGAACTCCGAAGGCTAAAAAATAGGAAATACAAGTCGCCTGATGGCCTAATTAGTATGGATTGAAAGCTAAACTATCCTAGATTTGTGCTATGCAAAAAACCGCATGAAAAAAGACCTATTAGAGGAGAAATAACATTTTTCGCAAAAGTGTCGAAAACGGCCATTTTTGGCAAAGTAGCAAAGGGGGGACCAAAGGAAATTTTTCAAAAATGGCCGATTTTTTGGTCGAACTTCCGGAAGGCTAAAAAAATAGGAAATACAAGTCGCCTGATGGCCTATTAGTATGGATTGAAAGCTAAACTATCCTAGATTTGTGGCTATTCAAAACACCGGCATGAAAAAAGACCTATTAGAGGAGAAATAACATTTTTCGCAAAAGTATCAAAAACGGCCATTTTTGGCAAAGTAGCAAAGGGGGGACCAAAGGAAAATTTTCAAAAATGGCCGATTTTTTGGTCGAACTTCGGACGGCTAAAAAAATAGGAAATACAAGTCGCCTGATGGCCTAATTAGTATGGATTGAAAGCTAAACTATCCTAGATTTGTGCTATGCAAAAAACCGCATGAAAAAAGACCTATTAGAAGAGAAATAACATTTTTCGCAAAAGTATCAAAAACGGCCATTTTTGGCAAAGTAGCAAAGGGGGGACCAAAGGAAAATTTTCAAAAATGGCCGATTTTTTGGTCGAACTTCCGAAGGCTAAAAAAATAGGAAATACAAGTCGCCTGATGGCCTAATTAGTATGGATTGAAAGCTAAACTATCCTAGATTTGTGCTATGCAAAAATCCGCATGAAAAAAGACCTATTAGATGAGAAATAACATTTTTCGAATATGTATCAATTTCGGCAATTTTTGGCAAAGTATCAAAGGGGGGACCAAAGGAAAATTTTCAAAAATGGCCGATTTTTTGGTCGAACTTCCGAAGGCTAAAAAAATAGGAAATACAAGTCGCCTGATGGCCTAATTAGTCTGGATTGAAAGCTAAACTATCCTAGATTTGTGCTATGCAAAAAACCGCATGAAAAAGGACCTATTGGAGGTGAAATAACCTTGTTCGCAAAAGTGTTCAAAATGGCCATTTTTGGCAAAGTAGCAAAGGGGGGACCAAAGGAAAATTTTCAAAAATGGCCGATTTTTGGTCGAACTTCGGAAGGCTAAAAAATAGGAAATACAAGTCGCCTGATGGCCTAATTAGTATGGATTGAAAGCTAAACTATCCTAGATTTGTGCTATGCAAAAAACCGCATGAAAAAAGACCTATTAGAGGAGAAATAACATTTTTCGCAAAAGTATCAAAAACGGCCATTTTTGGCAAAGTAGCAAAGGGGGGACCAAAGGAAAATTTTCAAAAATGGCCGATTTTTTGGTCGAACTTCCGAAGGCTAAAAAAATAGGAAATACAAGTCGCCTGATGGCCTAATTAGTATGGATTGAAAGCTAAACTATCCTAGATTTGTGCTATGCAAAAAACCGCATGAAAAAAGACCTATTAGAGGAGAAATAACATTTTTCGCAAAAGTATCAAAAACGGCCATTTTTGGCAAAGTAGCAAAGGGGGGACCAAAGGAAAATTTTCAAAAATGGCCGATTTTTTGGTCGAACTTCCGAAGGCTAAAAATAGGAAATACAAGTCGCCTGATGGCCTAATTAGTATGGATTGAAAGCTAAACTATCCTAGATTTGTGCTATGCAAAAAACCGCATGAAAAAAGACCTATTAGAGGAGAAATAACATTTTTCGCAAAAGTATCAAAAACGGCCATTTTTGGCAAAGTAGCAAAGGGGGGACCAAAGGAAAATTTTCAAAAATGGCCGATTTTTTGGTCGAACTTCCGAAGGCTAAAAAAATGAAATACAAGTCGCCTGATGGCCTAATTAGTATGGATTGAAAGCTAAACTATCCTAGATTTGTGCTATGCAAAAAACCGCATGAAAAAAGACCTATTAGAGGAGAAATAACATTTTTCGCAAAAGTATCAAAAACGGCCATTTTTGGCAAAGTAGCAAAGGGGGGACCAAAGGAAAATTTTCAAAAATGGCCGATTTTTTGGTCGAACTTCCGAAGGCTAAAAAAATAGGAAATACAAGTCGCCTGATGGCCTAATTAGTATGGATTGAAAGCTAAACTATCCTAGATTTGTGCTATGCAAAAAACCGCATGAAAAAAGACCTATTAGAGGAGAAATAACATTTTTCGCAAAAGTATCAAAAACGGCCATTTTTGGCAAAGTAGCAAAGGGGGGACCAAAGGAAAATTTTCAAAAATGGCCGATTTTTTGGTCGAACTTCGGAAGGCTAAAAAAATAGGAAATACAAGTCGCCTGATGGCCTAATTAGTATGGATTGAAAGCTAAACTATCCTAGATTTGTGCTATGCAAAAAACCGCATGAAAAAAGACCTATTAGAGGAGAAATAACATTTTTCGCAAAAGTATCAAAAACGGCCATTTTTGGCAAAGTAGCAAAGGGGGGACCAAAGGAAAATTTTCAAAAATGGCCGATTTTTTGGTCGAACTTCGGAAGGCTAAAAAAATAGGAAATACAAGTCGCCTGATGGCCTAATTAGTATGGATTGAAAGCTAAACTATCCTAGATTTGTGCTATGCAAAAAACCGCATGAAAAAAGACCTATTAGAGGAGAAATAACATTTTTCGCAAAAGTATCAAAAACGGCCATTTTTGGCAAAGTAGCAAAGGGGGGACCAAAGGAAAATTTTCAAAAATGGCCGATTTTTTGGTCGAACTTCCGAAGGCTAAAAAAATAGGAAATACAAGTCGCCTGATGGCCTAATTAGTATGGATTGAAAGCTAAACTATCCTAGATTTGTGCTAATCAAAAAACCGCATGAAAAAAGACCTATTAGAGGAGAAATAAACTTTTTCGCAAAAGTATCAAAAACGGCCATTTTTGGCAAAGTAGCAAAGGGGGGACCAAAGGAAAATTTTCAAAAATGGCCGATTTTTTGGTCGAACTTCCGAAGGCTAAAAAAATAGGAAATACAAGTCGCCTGATGGCCTAATTAGTATGGATTGAAAGCTAAACTATCCTAGATTTGTGCTATGCAAAAAAACCGCATGAAAAAAGACCTATTAGAGGAGAAAGAACATTTTTCGCAAAAGTATCAAAAACGGCCATTTTTGGCAAAGTAGCAAAGGGGGGACCAAAGGAAAATTTTCAAAAATGGCCGATTTTTTGGTCGAACTTCCGAAGGCTAAAAAAATAGGAAATACAAGTCGCCTGATGGCCTAATTAGTATGGATTGAAAGCTAAACTATCCTAGATTTGTGCTATGCAAAAAACCGCATGAAAAAAGACCTATTAGAGGAGAAATAACATTTTTCGCAAAAGTATCAAAATGGGCCATTTTTGGCAAAGTAGCAAAGGGGGGACCAAAGGAAAATTTTCAAAAATGGCCGATTTTTTGGTCGAACTTCGGAAGGCTAAAAAATAGCAAATACAAGTCGCCTGATGGCCTAATTAGTATGGATTGAAAGCTAAACTATCCTAGATTTGTGCTATGCAAAAAACCGCATGAAAAAAGACCTATTAGAGGAGAAATAACATTTTTCGCAAAAGTATCAAAAACGGCCATTTTTGGCAAAGTAGCAAAGGGGGGACCAAAGGAAAATTTTCAAAAATGGCCGATTTTTTGGTCGAACTTCCGAAGGCTAAAAAAAATAGGAAATACAAGTCGCCTGATGGCCTAATTAGTATGGATTGAAAGCTAAACTATCCTAGATTTGTGCTATGCAAAAAACCGCATGAAAAAAGACCTATTAGAGGAGAAATAACATTTTTCGCAAAAGTATCGAAAATAACCATTTTTGGCAAAGTAGCAAAGGGGGGACCAAGGGAAAATTTTCAAAAATGGCCGATTTTTTGGTCGAACTTCCGAAGGCTAAAAAAATAGGAAATACAAGTCGCCTGATGGCCTAATTAGTATGGATTGAAAGCTAAACTATCCTAGATTTGTGCTATGCAAAAAACCGCATGAAAAAAGACCTATTAGAGGAGAAATAACATTTTTCGCAAAAGTATCAAAAACGGCCATTTTTGGCAAAGTAGCAAAGGGGGAACAAAGGAAAGTTTTCAAAAAGGGCCGACTTTTGGTCGAACTTCCGAAGGCTAAAAAAATAGGAAATACAAGTCGCCTGATGGCCTAATTAGTATGGATTGAAAGCTAAACTATCCTAGATTTGTGCTATGCAAAAAACCGCATGAAAAAAGACCTATTAGAGGAGAAATAACATTTTTCGCAAAAGTATCAAAAACGGCCATTTTTGGCAAAGTAGCAAAGGGGGGACCAAAGGAAAATTTTCAAAAATGGCCGATTTTTTGGTCGAACTTCCGAAGGCTAAAAAAATAGGAAATACAAGTCGCCTGATGGCCTAATTAGTATGGATTGAAAGCTAAACTATCCTAGATTTGTGCTATGCAAAAAACCGCATGAAAAAAGACCTATTAGAGGAGAAATAACATTTTTCGCAAAAGTATCAAAAACGGCCATTTTTGGCAAAGTAGCAAAGGGGGGACCAAAGGAAAATTTTCAAAAATGGCCGATTTTTTGGTCGAACTTCGGAAGGCTAAAAAAATAGGAAATACAAGTCGCCTGATGGCCTAATTAGTATGGATTGAAAGCTAAACTATCCTAGATTTGTGCTATGCAAAAAACCGCATGAAAAAAGACCTATTAGAGGAGAAATAACATTTTTCGCAAAAGTATCAAAAACGGCCATTTTTGGCAAAGTAGCAAAGGGGGGACCAAAGGAAAATTTTCAAAAATGGCCGATTTTTTGGTCGAACTTCGAAAGGCTAAAAAATAGGAAATACAAGTCGCCTGATGGCCTAATTAGTATGGATTGAAAGCTAAACTATCCTAGATTTGTGCTATGCAAAAAACCGCATGAAAAAAGACCTATTAGAGGAGAAATAACATTTTTCGCAAAAGTATCAAAAATGGCCATTTTTGGCAAAGTAGCAAAGGGGGGACCAAAGGAAAATTTTCAAAAATGGCCGATTTTTTGGTCGAACTTCGGAAGGCTAAAAAAATAGGAAATACAAGTCGCCTGATGGCCTAATTAGTATGGATTGAAAGCTAAACTATCCTAGATTTGTGCTATGCAAAAAACCGCATGAAAAAAGACCTATTAGAGGAGAAATAACATTTTTCGCAAAAGTATCAAAAACGGCCATTTTTGGCAAAGTAGCAAAGGGGGGACCAAAGGAAAATTTTCAAAAATGGCCGAATTTTTGGTCGAACTTCCGAAGGCTAAAAAAATAGGAAATACAAGTCGCCTGATGGCCTAATTAGTATGGATTGAAAGCTAAACTATCCTAGATTTGTGCTATGCAAAAAACCGCATGAAAAAAGACCTATTAGAGGAGAAATAACATTTTTCGCAAAAGTATCAAAAACGGCCATTTTTGGCAAAGTAGCAAAGGGGGGACCAAAGGAAAATTTTCAAAAATGGCCGATTTTTTGGTCGAACTTCGGAAGGCTAAAAAAATAGGAAATACAAGTCGCCTGATGGCCTAATTAGTATGGATTGAAAGCTAAACTATCCTAGATTTGTGCTATGCAAAAAACCGCATGAAAAAAGACCTATTAGAGGGAAAAATAACATTTTTCGCAAAAGTATCAAAAATGGCCATTTTTGGCAAAGTAGCAAAGGGGGGACCAAAGGAAAATTTTCAAAAATGGCCGATTTTTTGGTCGAACTTCCGAAGGCTAAAAAAATAGGAAATACAAGTCGCCTGATGGCCTAATTAGTATGGATTGAAAGCTAAACTATCCTAGATTTGTGCTATGCAAAAAACCGCATGAAAAAAGACCTATTAGAGGCATGATAACATTTTTCGCAAAAGTATCAAAATGGCCATTTTTGGCAAAGTAGCAAAGGGGGGACCAAAGGAAAATTTTCAAAAATGGCCGATTTTTTGGTCGAACTTCGGAAGGCTAAAAAAATAGGAAATACAAGTCGCCTGATGGCCTAATTAGTATGGATTGAAAGCTAAACTATCCTAGATTTGTGCTATGCAAAAAACCGCATGAAAAAAGACCTATTAGAGGAGAAATAACATTTTTCGCAAAAGTATCAAAAATGGCCATTTTTGGCAAAGTAGCAAAGGGGGGACCAAAGGAAAATTTTCAAAAATGGCCGATTTTTTGGTCGAACTTCCGAAGGCTAAAAAAATAGGAAATACAAGTCGCCTGATGGCCTAATTAGTATGGATTGAAAGCTAAACTATCCTAGATTTGTGCTATGCAAAAAACCGCATGAAAAAAGACCTATTAGAGGAGAAATAACATTTTTCGCAAAAGTATCAAAATGGGCCATTTTTGGCAAAGTAGCAAAGGGGGGACCAAAGGAAAATTTTCAAAAATGGCCGATTTTTTGGTCGAACTTCGGAAGGCTAAAAAAATAGGAAATACAAGTCGCCTGATGGCCTAATTAGTATGGATTGAAAGCTAAACTATCCTAGATTTGTGCTATGCAAAAAACCGCATGAAAAAAGACCTATTAGAGGAGAAATAACATTTTTCGCAAAAGTATCAAATCGGCCATTTTTGGCAAAGTAGCAAAGGGGGGACCAAAGGAAAATTTTCAAAAATGGCCGATTTTTTGGTCGAACTTCCGAAGGCTAAAAAAATAGGAAATACAAGTCGCCTGATGGCCTAATTAGTATGGATTGAAAGCTAAACTATCCTAGATTTGTGCTATGCAAAAAACCGCATGAAAAAAGACCTATTAGAGGAGAAATAACATTTTTCGCAAAAGTATCAAAAAAAAATGGCCGATTTTTTGGTCGAACTTCCGAAGGCTAAAAAAATAGGAAATACAAGTCGCCTGATGGCCTAATTAGTATGGATTGAAAGCTAAACTATCCTAGATTTGTGCTATGCAAAAAACCGCATGAAAAAAGACCTATTAGAGGAGAAATAACATTTTTCGCAAAAGTATCAAAAATGGCCATTTTTGGCAAAGTAGCAAAGGGGGGACCAAAGAAAAATTTTCAAAAATGGCCGATTTTTTGGTCGAACTTCCGAAGGCTAAAAAATAGGAAATACAAGTCGCCTGATGGCCTAATTAGTATGGATTGAAAGCTAAACTATCCTAGATTTGTGCTATGCAAAAAACCGCATGAAAAAAGACCTATTAGAGGAGAAATAACATTTTTCGCAAAAGTATCAAAAATGGCCATTTTTGGCAAAGTAGCAAAGGGGGGACCAAAGGAAAATTTTCAAAAATGGCCGATTTTTTGGTCGAACTTCCGAAGGCTAAAAAAATAGGAAATACAAGTCGCCTGATGGCCTAATTAGTATGGATTGAAAGCTAAACTATCCTAGATTTGTGCTATGCAAAAAACCGCATGAAAAAAGACCTATTAGAGGAGAAATAACATTTTTCGCAAAAGTATCAAAAACGGCCATTTTTGGCAAAGTAGCAAAGGGGGGACCAAAGGAAAATTTTCAAAAATGGCCGATTTTTTGGTCGAACTTCCGAAGGCTAAAAAAATAGGAAATACAAGTCGCCTGATGGCCTAATTAGTATGGATTGAAAGCTAAACTATCCTAGATTTGTGCTATGCAAAAAACCGCATGAAAAAAGACCTATTAGAGGAGAAATAACATTTTTCGCAAAAGTATCAAAAACGGCCATTTTTGGCAAAGTAGCAAAGGGGGGACCAAAGGAAAATTTTCAAAAATGGCCGATTTTTTGGTCGAACTTCCGAAGGCTAAAAAAATAGGAAATACAAGTCGCCTGATGGCCTAATTAGTATGGATTGAAAGCTAAACTATCCTAGATTTGTGCTATGCAAAAAACCGCATGAAAAAAGACCTATTAGAGGAGAAATAACATTTTTCGCAAAAGTATCAAAAACGGCCATTTTTGGCAAAGTAGCAAAGGGGGGACCAAAGGAAAATTTTCAAAAATGGCCGATTTTTTGGTCGAACTTCCGAAGGCTAAAAAAATAGGAAATACAAGTCGCCTGATGGCCTAATTAGTATGGATTGAAAGCTAAACTATCCTAGATTTGTGCTATGCAAAAAACCGCATGAAAAAAGACCTATTAGAGGAGAAATAACATTTTTCGCAAAAGTATCAAAAACGGCCATTTTTGGCAAAGTAGCAAAGGGGGGACCAAAGGAAAATTTTCAAAAATGGCCGATTTTTTGGTCGAACTTCCGAAGGCTAAAAAATAGGAAATACAAGTCGCCTGATGGCCTACTTAGTATGGATTGAAAGCTAAACTATCCTAGATTTGTGCTATGCAAAAAACCGCATGAAAAAAGACCTATTAGAGGAGAAATAACATTTTTCGCAAAAGTATCAAAACCGGCCATTTTTGGCAAAGTAGCAAAGGGGGGACCAAAGGAAAATTTTCAAAAATGGCCGATTTTTTGGTCGAACTTCGAAGGCTAAAAAAATAGGAAATACAAGTCGCCTGATGGCCTAATTAGTATGGATTGAAAGCTAAACTATCCTAGATTTGTGCTATGCAAAAAACCGCATGAAAAAAGACCTGTTAGAGCAGAAATAACATTTTTCTCAAAAGTATCAAAAATGGCCATATTTGGCAAAGTAGCAAAGGGAAAACAAAAAAAAATTTTTCAAAAATGGCCGATTTTTTGGTCGAACTTCCGAAGGCTAAAAAATAAGGCAATACAAGTCGCCTGATGGCCTAATTAGTATGGATTGAAAGCTAAACTATCCTAGATTTGTGCTATGCAAAAAACCGCATGAAAAAAGACCTATTAGAGGAGAAATAACATTTTTCGCAAAAATTATCAAAAATGGCCATTTTTGGCAAAGTAGCAAAGGGGGGACCAAAGGAAAATTTTCAAAAATGGCCGATTTTTTGGTCGAACTTCGGAAGGCTAAAAAAATAGGAAATACAAGTCGCCTGATGGCCTAATTAGTATGGATTGAAAGCTAAACTATCCTAGATTTGTGCTATGCAAAACACCGCATGAAAAAAGACCTATTAGAGGAGAAATAACATTTTTCGCAAAAGTATCGAAAGTGGCAATTTTTGGCAAAGTAGCAAAGGGGGGACCAAAGGAAAATTTTCAAAAATGGCCGATTTTTTGGTCGAACTTCCGAAGGCTAAAAAATAGGAAATACAAGTCGCCTGATGGCCTAATTAGTATGGATTGAAAGCTAAACTATCCTAGATTTGTGCTATGCAAAAAACCGCATGAAAAAAGACCTATTAGAGGAGAAATAACATTTTTCGCAAAAGTATCAAAAACGGCCATTTTTGGCAAAGTAGCAAAGGGGGGACCAAAGGAAAATTTTCAAAAATGGCCGATTTTTTGGTCGAACTTCCGAAGGCTAAAAAATAGGAAATACAAGTCGCCTGATGGCCTAATTAGTATGGATTGAAAGCTAAACTATCCTAGATTTGTGCTATGCAAAAAACCGCATGAAAAAAGACCTATTAGAGGAGAAATAACATTTTTCGCAAAAGTATCAAAAACGGCCATTTTTGGCAAAGTAGAAAAGGGGGAACAAAGGAAAGTTTTCAAAAAGGGCCGACTTTTGGTCGAACTTCCACAGGCTAAAAAAATAGGAAATGCAAGTCGCCTGATGGCCTAATTAGTATGGATTGAAAGCTAAACTATCCTAGATTTGTGCTATGCAAAAAACCGCATGAAAAAAGACCTATTAGAGGAGAAATAACATTTTTCGCAAAAGTATCAAAAACGGCCATTTTTGGCAAAGTAGCAAAGGGGGGACCAAAGGAAAATTTTCAAAAATGGCCGATTTTTTGGTCGAACTTCCGAAGGCTAAAAAAATAGGAAATACAAGTCGCCTGATGGCCTAATTAGTATGGATTGAAAGCTAAACTCTCCAAGATTTGTGCTATGCAATAAACCGCATGAAAAAAGACCTATTAGGAAAAAAAAAAAATTTTTTGCAAAAGTATCAAAAATGGCCATTCTTGGCAAAGGGGGCACCAAACAAAAATTTTCAAAAATGGCCAATTCTTTGGTCGAACTTCCGAAGGCTAAAAAAATAGGAAATACAAGTCGCCTGATGGCCTAATTAGTAATGGATTGAAAGCTAAACTATCCTAGATTTGTGCTATGCAAAAAACCGCATGAAAAAAGACCTATTAGAGGAGAAATAACATTTTTCGCAAAGTATCAAAAACGGCCATTTTTGGCAAAGTAGCAAAGGGGGGACCAAAGGAAAATTTTCAAAAATGGCCGATTTTTTGGTCGAACTTCCGAAGGCTAAAAAAATAGGAAATACAAGTCGCCTGATGGCCTAATTAGTATGGATTGAAAGCTAAACTATCCTAGATTTGTGCTATGCAAAAAACCGCATGAAAAAAGACCTATTAGAGGAGAAATAACATTTTTCGCAAAAGTATCAAAAACGGCCATTTTTGGCAAAGTAGCAAAGGGGGGACCAAAGGAAAATTTTCAAAAATGGCCGATTTTTTGGTCGAACTTCCGAAGGCTGAAAAAATAGGAAATACAAGTCGCCTGATGGCCTAATTAGTATGGATTGAAAGCTAAACTATCCTTAATTTGTGCTATGCAAAAAACCGCATGAAAAAAAAACCTATTAGAGGAGAAATAACATTTTTCGCGAAAGTATCAAAAACGGCCATTTTTGGCAAAGTAGAAAAGGGGGAACAAAGGAAAGTTTTCAAAAAGGGCCGACTTTTGGTCGAACTTCCGAAGGCTAAAAAAATAGGAAATACAAGTCGCCTGATGGCCTAATTAGTATGGATTGAAAGCTAAACTAGCCTAGATTTTGTGCTATGCAAAAAACCGCATGAAAAAAGACCTATTAGAGGAGAAATAACATTTTTCGCAAAAGTATCAAAAACGGCCATTTTTGGCAAAGTAGCAAAGGGGGGACCAAATCAAAATTTTCAAAAATTGGGCCGATTTTTTGGTCCGAACTTCCGAAGGCTAAAAAATAGGAAATACACGTCGCCTGATGGCCTAATTAGTATGGATTTGAAAAGCTAAACTATCCTAGATTTGTGCTATGCAAAAACCGCATGAAAAAAGGACCTATTAGAGGAGAAATAAACCATTTTTCGCAAAAGTATCAAAAATGGGGCCATTTTTGGCAAGTAGCCAGGGGGAGGACCAAAGACAAATTTTCAAAAATGGCCGATTTTTTGGTCGAACTTCCGAAGGCTAAAAAAATAGGAAATACAAAGGTCGCCCTGATGGCCGACATGAGTATGGATTGAAAGCTAAACTATCCTAGATTTGTGCTATGCAAAAAACCGCATGAAAAAAGACCTATTAGAGGAGAAATAACATTTTTCGCAAAGTATCAAAAAAACGGCCATTTTTGGGCAAAGTAGCAAACGGGGGACCAAAGGAAAATTTTCAAAAATGGCCGATTTTTTGGTCGAACATTCCGAAGGCTAAAAAAATAGGACAATACAATCCGGCACTGATGGCCTAATGCGTATGGTATTGAAAGCTTTAAACTCTCCTAGATTTGTGCTATGCAAAAAACCGCATGAAAAAACGACCTATTAGAGGAGAAATAACATTTTTCGCAAAAGTCATCACAAAACGGCCATTTTGTGGCCAAAAGTAAGCAAAGGGGGGACCAAAGGAAAATTTTCAACCAAATGGCCGATTTTTTGGTCAAACTTCCGGAAGGCTAAAAAAATAGGAAAATACAAGTCCGCCTGATGGCCTAATTAGTTATGGATTGACAAGCTAAACTATCCTAGATTTGTGCTATGCAAAAAACCGCATGAAAACAAGACCTCTTAGAGGAGAAATAACATTTTTCGCAAAAGTATCAAAAATGGGCCATTTTTGGCAAAGTAGCAAAAGGGGGGACCAAAGGAACAATTTTCAAAAATGGCTAATTTTTTGGTCGAACTTCCGAAGGCTAAAGAAATAGCAAACTACAAGTCCGCATGATGGCCTAATTAGTATGGATTGAAAACTAAAACTATCCTAGATTTGCCTGCTATGCCAAAAAACCGCATGGAAAAAGACCTATTAGAGAGAAATAACATTTTTCGCAAAAGTATCAAAACGGCCATTTTTGGCAAAGTAGCAAAGGGGGGACCAAAGGAAAATTTTCAAAAATGGCCGATTTTTTGGTCGAAATTCGAAGGCTAAAAAAATAGGAAATACAAGTCGCCTGATGGCCTTAGTATGGATGAAAGCTAAACTATCCTAGATTTGTGCTATGCAAAAAAAACCGCAT